>NC_050535.1:9784061-9788852 GCF_002922805.2 Oryzias melastigma
ACACACAGTAGGTTGCGGGGCTGACAGGACAAACATTTACTTAATACATGAAAAAACAAAATTGTTAAAACTTCTAAAACGTTACTTTTCTTTAAGATGAATATGAAAAAAACAGACGGAAATATTATTCCAGAATATATCAACCTAAACCTTAAATAACTTTCAATATTTTGCCCTCCATAAAAAATTCTGTCAAAATTCAGATGTAATGAGATGACATCGAGCTGTTAATAAAATAATATAAAATGATCTGGAGGGCGGGATATAATTACCTGGTGATGGACACGTTTTGCATAGTAACTACAAGCTTTTTCAAACTGCCTTTTTTTTGTCTGCTACTGATTCACAACAGTTTGAATAAAGAAATACTCAGAAATGGAAATATTTTAATCTCAATTTTCTTAAAATATGTCCTCCATCATGAGGAAAAGGCCACAATGACATTTTATAAACGCCATTCTCACGGTAGTATCTTTAATAAATGTGTCAAACTTTGATTTTTATTCTGCCTATATAAATTTTATGTTTTACCGTCAAAACAGTTTTAAAAGAATATTGTTTTACTAATATCACAATTTAGAAAACTGTCGGTTTGGGGCATTTTTGTTTTTGGCATCCCTACTGTCCACAGGCTACAACTATAGTGTTTTTTTCTGAAGCACCCAAAGATTTTATTTATAATTTTTATCATAATTTTATAATTGATGATATGCCTCACTGGCTCATTTTTTGTGGCTAAAACATGATAAATTTCCTAATTTTTTGTGGTACGTGTCCTCTTCCTCACCTTGTATGCAGGTACCAGTATTACCTCCAGGTGAAGAAGGATGTCCTAGACGGGCGCCTGCACTGCAACATGGAACAGGGCATCAGACTAGCTGGCCTAGCAGTTCAAGGTAAGACGCTCATAAATCACACGTGATTAATCTAGCAGAGAGAAATGCAGCGGCCGAGGGAAGCGTGCGCACAAGCCGCCGCTTTCTCGGGTCATCTCGACTCCGCTGCCTTATATGGCTGCATACCGCAGGGAGAACCGGTCCACTCGAGTTCCTACGGTATCAGTCCTAACACATGCACACACTCTCCATCCTCCAGCGCTGTCTGCGTCCCGTGGGGAATGTAAACAGACAGCGGGCTTATCAGCAGCTCCAAGGTTAGCCTCCGCAGCATCAGGAAGACGGTTATCTGTCAGGAGGAGAGGATCCTCCTCTTTGCCTCCTTCTGTCCGACAAACAGCACTTAGTGCTTGATACAAGCTCTATCTGGAGAAGGAGCGTGTTATAGAGATGACGTGCACACGGGGGGCTTTGTTGATGTGCTAGAGATATGTTGTGTACTCACTCCTGAGCCAAATCTTGACAAGTTAGTCAGGAAGATTAAACCCAAGAAATGCAGGATTTAATAGTTTAGCTTTAAAAGGACATTGGACCATCTTTTAACGCTGGAACTTTTGGTTATGGATGAACCCAATGGGAGACTAATACATTGTGTTATAAAGATTCATAATATAGTCTTTAAATATAAAACCATGCACAATAAAGTAGCAAGAAATACACTTCCTTGCTCACTTTATTTTTTTTTATTTGTAATTAAAGCCACCATTAGCTATTTTTTTGTCCAACTAATTTCTACACTTTAATCTACCAATGAAGCTCTCACCTTTTAGTCATAGAATGACTTGTTTTTGAAGGTATTTCTCGGCTTAGTCTTTGTTTTTCCAAGTTATTATCCGGATCCGTTCCAGAAAGCAGGTTATGTGACGCACCCAGATAAGTTTAAGGGTAAGTTAGTGGATAACTTTGCATAAACTAATGCAGTGTGCCAGTAATAGGTTTATTAATCACACTTTTCTCTTTGGAACAGGTAAACATACTCAGATTAATCCTGAGTTCAGAGTTTATCACCAGATAAGTTAACCAAGCTTCCCTGGTCACATCTCAAAAGTTCATCTTATTTAAAAGACATTGTACAGTTCTGTATGTCTTGATTTTAGCTGTTAATCGATCACACAAGTGGGATCTTTACATGTATCTGATTATTCTTTTTAGCCGACTTTGGAGACTTCAATCACTTCCCGTCTCAGGACTTCCTCAGGGAGTACGTGCTTTTCCCCGTGGTGAGTACCCAAATCTCTAAAATCTCTGGAAATTCAATCTGCATGTGATTGGCTCGGTGTTGCCCGAAGCTACGCATTCCCCCGGTGCATACCTGCAGAAAGAGCGTGTGGATGTGCGGCCTTTATCTCTCTGAAGTTCCGCTCCTTCCTCCTCTCAGAACTGGCCCAACGGAGACGAAGTGCTGGAAGAATGGACGCAAAAAGTCGCAGAAGAGCACAAAAGTCACTGGTAGGACGTGTACTTTGCACATGAACAGTTTGCATGTGGAGCAGGAGATGATAGAGTGAGATTGGTGGTGCTTTTCTAGTGGAATGCAAACGGCGAAAGCAGAGCTGCTGTACATCAAGGAGGTGGAGAAACTGGATGGTTTTGGGCAGGAAAGCTTTCCTGCAAAGGTAAATTCACTTCATCCTCACAGATTTATTCGATTTAAAGAAAAACCCTCAAGTATTTTCTCTTCTTTTTAAAGGACAACTACACCAACGACATTTTCATTGGAGTGTCTTTTATTGGAGTGTTTGTCAAACACAGAAATGGCAGGTCCATCATGCTCCACAAGTAGGTTTTTGCTTTCTTTTTGGAGTCGATTCATGATGCAGCTGGGTGGGAAGGTTTAATTCCTGTGTGTGTGACAGGTGGAAGGACATCGGTACCATAGCACACAACAAGTCCGCCATCACAGTGGAGATAATGAGCAGAGACGACACCATCGCATTTCACATGGTGGGTGTTGTGTCTGCAGCTCGTTCACACACAAGCGCTTTCTGCAGGCGGTTCTACTGTGTTTATTTCTGTGATGTTTTGTGAATCTATTGGCATTTCTGGCCATCCTGGTAGTCTAAGAAAAAACAAAATTACAGCTCCAGTACGACATGAGGAGACGGAATCTAGCAGATTTACTGTGCATACATTTATCACCTCTAATTATTAAATATTATTTTTATTTTCAGCTCATTTTTCCAACAAATGGAAAATAAGTTTGTAACATAATGCTAACTTTAAACAAATATAAAATATATTTTAGGTTAAGTAACAGCTAGACTTTTATATACTGGATGGGTGGATAATCTGTGATGTCACCCACATAATTCTGCAAAAACTGAATCTGAATAGAGTAAAAAGACCTTTGTTTCAAGAATTTTTTTTCTGTATTTTAAGTAAAATAATGTCATCCAGAAACTTTTTCAATAGCAAAATAATCTTAATTTTGAGTCTTAGTGACTATATAAAAAATAAAAATAAGAATTCTTGGTGAGACAATTTTTTTTGCTTATTTAATAAAAGTCTGTCAATCTGATACAAATTTTTTGACTTATTTCTAAGGGACAAGTGACAAATGAAACACAATATTCCTAATGTACTCCACCCACTTCAACAATGTTTTAAGAATTGAGACATTGGGCAGGACAGAATATATTTTGAACCTCTGTTGTGTCCACCTTCGTGCCAATCAAAAAAAGAAAAAAAAACTCTAAATAGGCGCAAATTGCAGCTATATTAAAATCAAAACATAGATTTCTCATGAATAGAAAAAAAAACGTCAACATCAGACATAAAGTTGCAATGCAGTTTGCATCCATCCACAGTACTTTAGCAGAAATAAATATATATACAAATGTACATTGTAGAGTAAATAGTAATGGCAAGTATTAACAAGTATTTACAGTGTGAAAGATTGGAATGGATAAAGTGCATTTGGACTTTAAAAAGTCTTGAATTTTTATACCTGAGCCTTAAAATTTGTGCTGTTTGAAACTTCTGCATTTCAAATTTCTAAAATTTTACAACCACAATTACTTAAATAATGCTTAAAAAAGCGCCGGACAAGGTAGTAATGGACTGAATGCTGACCGCTGATTTAAGATACAACGCTACAGTTTAAAAAAAAAAAATATCTGAATCAATGAATAAAACTGGAAATCGGCTGGCAAATTGGTCTTATTTTTTAATGTACATAGCCAATAAAGGTCTTTAATTTGACTTGAAGAAACGTGTAGGAACTCGATATCTAAATTGATTAAAAATTGCACTTTCTAACATGCAAGTCAATAAGAAACTGCTTTCTTCTGGGTTAACACCCACCTCTTCCATAGGAAAAGAAAAAGGTAAAGTTGGGTTAAACCAAGGGGAAGCAGACACAGGAGAAGATCTTAAGGAGGTGTTAAATACTCATAATTTGACACAAAGGATAAAGAAATACTAAGATTCACATCAATGTAAATAAATACAAACAATTTTGTAATTGAAACCAATAATAATAATCTAGTTGCGCAAAAAATAACCCACCCTCTACCCCTCTCTGACACAAATACAGGTCTCCGTTCATACTTTTTTCCAAGTAATAGTCATTTGATAGAATTATTAATATTTTTTTAATAGATTCTTAAAATACGGTAATTTTAACTTTAAATCCTTTCATGCCTGACTTTTTAAAAATTATTTAGCAAACTATTCCTCTAAATTAAGTGGAATCTTGGATTAAATGGTACATTCCAAATTAGCGACACACAGCATGAAGGGATTAAAACCAATAGAACAAGGAACAAATGATTAGCATTTGGGATTCAGTGTTTTACTCAAATATAAGTTTTGTCTACTATTGATTAATATAAATTTCTAAATTTTTAAGTGGTTATAACTTTTGTTTCTGCAGGAGGACATGGAAATGGCTAAA
>NC_050535.1:9789176-9811477 GCF_002922805.2 Oryzias melastigma
ATATAAGTCGCACTGGAGTATAAGTCGCAGGGACATTCAATCTATGAAAAAAACCGCGACTTATAGTCCGGAAAATACGGTAATTTATATATAAAAACTATAAAAACTTTTATGTGCTAATGAGCAGGATATGTTGCTTCTATATCTTAAAAAACTTCTTTTGTCATCCTACAGATAGCGTTTATCATGATGACCCGTACTACAAGTCAGAAACCAGTCTGGACCGCTGCCCAGTGGACTTCACCTTCAGGAATGGGACGGTCCCCAACGGCAGCATGTACAGCAGCCCCAGCCTGGGCTCCCTCAACCGATCCCAGACTTTCGTCCCGCCCTCGCCTATGTCCTCCAACCTCAGCATCCCCGGCAGCGAGCTCATGCGCCCCGACTACATCCCCAGCCACCGCCACAGTGCCATCATCGCTCCGTCGTACCGGCCCACGCCGGAGTACGACGCCGTCATGCGGCAGAAGCAGCGCGTCCTCCACGCTCCTCAAGACCTCCACAGCCAGTCGCTGCGCAGCCTGAACATTAGCAACGCCTGCGCGTACCGGCAGCCCGAGGCTCTCGTTTACAGTCAGCCGGAGATTAGGCAGGGGGGGCCTTATCATGGTTTGGGCCCCAATCCTGGAACGTACACTCCTCAGGTACGGACTAATTCCTGGATCTCTATATCTCTGAGCAACTCGGGCCCCGCCCTGGGCTGCATGGCGAAAACAGCATTTTGACACTTCTTGTAAGGTCTAAGATTGTCAGAGCTGGGGCTCAATATCCTAAAGGGAAGTAAGGGAACCTAAGCTGTTAAAGATGTTGTTAAATTCGTCTTTTTTGACCAAAATGCTGCTTTTGAGTTATTTTATATACATTTTTAAATTTTATTTTATTCAAGAAAAGGAAAAAAAAATTATCATTGTAATTTGGCACCCCCCGCCCCCTCACCAAATGGGACATTAGGCGGCTGCCTAGGTCGCCTATGCCCAGGGTCGGCCCTGGTACAAATAAAGTATTTTTGTTCATTTTTCAGATCAGCTACAGTAAGCCGGTGTGCCACGGACCCCACCAAGGCGGACCGGCCAGCAGTCAGGTCCCACTTTACTCATCCTGCACCAATGGAGGCGGGGGCAGCAGTGACGGCGTCGGAAGCTCGATCTCGCACACTGTCAGCACGCCCGAGCTGGCAAACACCAAGCAGCAGGGCACCAGCGCGGGAAGCCACGCGGCCACCGCCAACATGCTGAGGAACCACATGCTGCGCCCTCCTCCGCCGTACCCCTCCAGCTCCTTCCGCCCTGCCACCAGCACGCCGGACCTCGCCAGCCACCGCCTCCGCTGCATCGGCGGCAGCAGCCCGGAGCTGGTCACCCGCATGGTGCAGCTGTCCGTCAAGACCTTCCAGCCGGACAGCATAGCCGTGGTGCACCAGTCGCTGCAGGAGGTCAGCGAGCCGTTAACGGTCGCCGCCAAGCACCGTTCGACCCTCGGCAAGAGGCACAGCATGGAGGTCATCAGCAGCATGAGAGGGGGCGGAGGCGGGGCAGAGGGCCCGGCGATGAAGGGTTTGAACGCCCCGCTACTGCGCAGGAATACTCTCAGAGAGCACGTGATGCCCGCTCAGCCGCAGCCCATCCCCCAAACGCAACCTCAGCTGCAACCCCCCCCTCAGCAGCCGAAGGACCTGCAGAAGCCTGCGCAGACTGTCCCCGAGCCCCCCGCTAATCCCCCCGCCACCACGGCCTATCAGCATCAGAAGACTCTCTCCAACGCCACCATGCTCATACACAGCAGCGAGAGCGAAGAGGAGGAGGAGGAAGAGGAGCGGCCCGAGCTGGACGTTCAGATCCCAGGACTCAACGAGCAAATCAGCATCAGCGCTCAGCTCCAAGCCGCTCTGGCCAAACTGCCCAACAAACCTCCCCCGGAGTACCCGGGACCCCCCGGCAGCGCCCAGATCCCCCCTTACAGCCACCCGGCCAACCACCACCCCGCCCCACACTGCAGCCAGGGAGCGGCGGACGCCGAGGAGTCACACAACACTGGACACAGTCAGGGAGCGGGCGGGACGCTCACCAGGGGGGACCAGAGCGGGGTGAACGGAGCCGTTTTGGGTCCGTCCATTTCAGAACCGGACCTGACCATCGTGAAGGAGCGGGTGAGGAAGGAGCCGGTCAGAGAGAGGCCCGTGTCGGAGATGTTCTCCCTGGAGGACAGCATCGTGGAGCGGGAAATCGCTCAGAGGGTCAGTCCCGCCCAAAAATTCATCCATTTATTGCTGAACACTTTTGGCTGAAATGTCTCAATCAAAACTGAAGTGTTTGTGTTATTTACATCCTCTCTATCTGGTGCGTTTTTACAGCTTCTAATTAGCGGTAATCTTGGCTTCAGCACATAAGAGGCTACCAGTGGGCACAAATCCTTCAGATTACTCATTTGGGGGGGGTCAGGCACAAACTGTGCAGACGGCAGCAGGTGTTGTCACCTGGAAGTGCTAAACTGCTCCGTCACAAATGACCTGGATATTTGTTCCTCCTGGTGTTATTTCTCAAAAATGTTTGGCCCTCCTCCGTCTCTTTGACCCCCTCCCAAGCTGTTGTTTTGACTGCCCGGCTGGAGGAGGAGGCGGGGCTGTCTTGTAGGTTTAATAGCATCACAGATTAGGGGCAGATAATCCACAGTGGGAGGAGGGACTGTAGCGTGTGAGACCCAACGAGTGTGAGCTGTGGAGATACTGTTGATGGTACGCACCTGTACACTTGTGCTAAAAAACACTTCTCTCTTAAAGACACTGGAAAGACAGAAGATGTCCGTTGACTCCATTAAAAGACCGCTGATGATGGCCGCCCTCAATGGCCTTTACGTGGCTCGGATGCCGGTTCCCGAGAGTCCGTCGGAGGAAGGCGCCAAGTCTCCCACAGACGAACGGGTAAAATGCTTCATTTTATTTTTTATTTTTGTTGCTAAGAAATCGGGGCAAACCCTAAAGTGAGCTCTGGCATGGCGGGGGCTTATCGCCTCAGGACCGGCTGGTATTTTAAGAATGTGACCCCACAAAGCTGCAGAAAGGAAGAGGGGGAGCCTCACTGGTCAATCCGACACTTTGATGTTTATAATAAAAGAGCTCGACAGCAGAGAAATGAAATTCCTCCCCGATTTTAACAGAAATGTTTTAGTCTGATGACGCTCTCCTCTGTGTTCTCCAGTGTCAGACTCTGGAGTTGAAGCTGGAGGAGGAGCGCGTCTTCACCGAGTACGAGCAAGTGCCGAAGAAGAGGGCGGACTGTGTCGTCACGACTGCAACGCTGCCCGAAAACACAGAGCGCAACCGTTTCCGGGACGTCGTCCCTTACGAGGAGAACCGGGTGGAACTCGTACCCAACAAGGAGAACAACACGGGCTACATAAACGCCTCCCATATCAAGGTGCTTGTACTCCTCTTTGGCTTTGAAATGCTTAAAACATTCCTACAACTTATTATTTTTAAGTAGAATTGGTTAACTTTCTTTTGTCATTGCAAAATTAAATTAAATGTTCAATCCAAATTCTTCCCTTCTCCTTATTCCTACATTTAGCATTCCAAACGGAGAGTTCTGGAAAAATAGCTTCTCAGAATTCAGACGTTACTTCCACTCGATGATGTCATCAATAGTCGCCGGTCAGCAAGCATTAGCACGTAGCTTCCAGCACTTGATTATACATAACAACATCAGTTTTATAAGTTTAAAAAGGTCACGCTACAACAGAAAGTCATTACTTAGGCTACATTTAAATGTAAGTAAGGACTTGGAGGGTTGCCCCTTAAGAAAAACAGCCCTACAAATGCCCTTACAAATGTAGGGGTAGGGCGAAAGGAAGAATTCGGAGGTTAAAAAAGAATGTAAATCATCTGGATTATTTGTATTTATTTTTTTTTACAAAAATCAGTCCAGATTTTATAGATCAATTTACTGATTTTTTTTTTTTTTTTTTTTAGAATTTTGATGCAAATAATAAAAATTCTGTTTGATTAGTGCAGTATGTCAAATTTTTAAATTTTTGGGGGAAATTTATACTTTTTTTATATATATATATTATTAAAATACTGAATTTTCTGGAGGTTTTTTTAAGTACAATTTTTGCTTTAATTTCCTTCTGATTGATGCTCATTTCTTAAAAACGTATAGAAACATTTTCAGCAGGAAAAACTATAAATCTTTAAGGTTAAGACTAGAAGTTAAAGAAAATTAAACATGTATAAATAGGGGATTATTAAAGTCACACAGAACAAAAAAAAATCAGTAAATTAAAGAAGCAGGAGTGAATACAATAGATGGAAATGATTTTATTTGAATATTCTAGCATGTAAACATATTTTGCATGATTGTACCATTCACGTTTTATGACTTTTTGCATCAGCTGGTAGTTCACCAAACAAAACTTTTTTTTACAAATCCTCATAAATCAAATTTTCCCCTTTTTCGAAGCTCTTCAGACATTTAGCACTAAAAGCAAATCAAATAATTCCATCTAATTTTATTAAAAATGTATTAAATATCATCCTGTAGTAACAATAAAATGTGTCTCATCAAGATGCTCTCAAGTTTTGCGGGAAAAAAAAATGAGCTGAAGGGATAAAAATGTGCAAATTCTCCAGGTTTAGAAACTTTAAGTAAGGTATGAGCTTATATGGATACCAAATATAATATTTTTGAGTTTTTTATAGGGATTCATCTTTATCCACTTTGGGATTTCACATGAAAGTTTGAAGTGATCAAGCAGAACTAGCAAAAATCCCCAAATCTAAGTGGCTAAAATCGTTTTTTTATTGTCAATGGAATTAAAATAAGATTGCAGGAACACAATAATCTAGTTTGGTCTGCAGTGTCCAGTCTGTGTTGTGGTTTGTTTCCAAGCTGGGAATAGCTCAGATGAAAGGCGGCTATTGAAGTTTGTTTGTGCTTTGAGCTCTTAGAGCTCCTGGAATTCCCGAATAATTTTGTCCAAACTCCTATCCTCCTAAGCAACCCCAGTTCTTAAAGTTCTGTGTGTGTTGTGCTGAAAATGGGGAGTTCCTAGAATAATGAGTAAAGTGATATGTGAATTTTGGATTATGATGTTTGTGTAACTCAATGTTTTCTGCACTAAAACAAGTAATTTTATGCCTCAAGTGGTTTTAATCATAACAAAATTAAAGAATAAGTATAGGGTTTAGACTGTTTTTTCACTTATTATTTATTTATTTTTTTTCATTAAAAAAGCATTAAAGACAAAAAAAAAAGATAGTGGGTCAAAATCTGTTACACTGCCATCTAGTGGTTGTTTTTAGAAATACTCAAACATTCATGAAATGTTCTGTAAGTTTACCCAAAAATGTACATTTTGTGTTTTCCTTTTAAAATATAATTCTAGTTACAAATTGATTGACTTATTTACACATTTTAAACACTTTTTCCCCTCTTAGGTCATGATCAGGGGTGAGGAGTGGCACTACATAGCTACCCAAGGCCCGCTAGCCAACACTTGTGGAGACTTCTGGCAGATGGTCTGGGAGCAGGGGGTCAGCGTCATTGCCATGGTTACTGCAGAGGAGGTACCCACACAGATTTGAATCCCTTTTGGAAAATTAGGATTGCATAGAGAAAAAACTGAAAAAAGTATCTTCAATTTTGAAAAAAAGGCCTACCTGGTTTAAAAAAAACAACAACATTTTTTAACTTGGAAAACAGTTTTTGGGAATACAGTTATAGTCACTTGTGCATATTTGAGTTTTTACAGCCAGAAAAGCCCAAGTTTGAGACCTTTTTCTATAACAAATTATATTTTTAAACCTTGTAAAACTGAATAAACAGTGAAAAATGTGGAAAAAAACTCTTGATGAGATCAGTTCCCTGCTGCACAAAAATAAGATCTATTCTAAGATATATGTGTATTTTTAAAGTTCAGTTTATGAATCACAAACATACATTTTTTCCCATCAAGGAGGGTGGACGATCTAAGAGTCATCGCTACTGGCCCAAACTGGGCTCCAAACACAATTCCGCCACTCACGGAAAGTACAAGGTGACCACCAAATTCCGCACCGACTCCGGCTGCTACGCCACCACGGGGTTAAAGGTCAAACACCTCCTCTCTGGTCAGGAGAGGACGGTGTGGCACCTGCAATACACCGACTGGCCCGAGCAGGGATGTCCTGAATACGTCACTGGATTTCTCTGTGAGTATAAATTCTGCTGCGTGGGTTTTTGACGATCACAGTCTTCTAATTCCTATGTTTCTGCAGCTTATTTAGAGGAAATCCAATCAGTTAGGAGACACACCAATTCTATGTTGGACACCTCAAAGAGCCTGAACCCCCCAGTGGTGGTGCACTGCAGCGCCGGGGTGGGCCGCACCGGAGTGGTCATCCTGACCGAGCTCATGATCAGCTGTCTGGAACACAACGAGGTGCGAAAACCTCCAAAAATTTCCCTTCGAATTGTGTATATGATGTTTAAATTCCCGTTTTCCTCCTGCAGCCGGTGGAAGTTCCCACCATGCTATCGGAGCTGAGGCAGCAGAGGATGCTGGTGGTGCAGACCATCTCCCAGTACAAGTTTGTCTACCAGGTTCTCATCCAGTTCCTCAAGAACTCCCGCCTCATTTGACACCCCATGAAGAGGACACTCAAAAGTATTAGACTTTAATCTGTAACTCATTTAAAATGCTTCATCAATTGTGTTAAATTTGTTTTCATAACATCCAGGTGAGTTAACAGATTTTTGTTCTTAGGAAGCAAAATAAGAAATCCCAGTTTCAGTTATTTAATGGTGTTATGCTGCATGACCAGCAGGGGGCGGCAGACTACACTGAAAGACTTTTGCCAAACAAGTGTTCATCAATCACCTCTTATTTTAACAAATTTACTACAGAAAGTATTGGCTTCAAAAGTTGTATTTTATTTTACAAAGACTGAACTGATTTAATCACTTTTGCCCTCCTTAAACATGCCAAAACATTTGCTTATACTTGACATTTCCTTTCATAAACACACCCAAATTTACAAATTCTTTGTATTTAAAAAAGTTACTGTATTTTAAAAAAAAATAAGTTATACAAATAATGCATAGAAAACTGCCTACGCTCTCATGGTGCCTTACTAAAATATAAACCCTGTTCCTTTTTAATGTTTAAATTAAGATTTTACAGACATTTTTAAAGGATAAAAGTTACAAATTAGATACGGAAACAAATAAGTCATCAAAAACCAGAAATCCGCTTTCCCTTACCCTTTTATGTAAAATACCACTCTAAAAAATGACATGAAATGTACTTTTTCTACATCTTTAAGAATAATCTGTACATAATGGCATGTGAACTGTTTTATATATGTCTTTTCTTGACTTGGTACCCTCAAATACCGCAAATTGTTAAACTATGCATGCTTTTTTTTATATATATATATATTTCCATGTATATATTTCAGTATGTTTAGTCTTTCGGATATACAAGTGTGTTGTTGCACTTCTCTGTTTGACAGTATTTTCCTCACAAAGCATTCCTTTGGCTTGTTTTTTTTTTAATATTTATTTTTCCCCTTCAGTTTTTCGTTGTTTCTGGCCGAGCTCCTAAACACATTTCACGTATTGTGTACATATGTTTTTGTATATGCATTTCCAGTGCATTCAGATTTTTCCTCCCCAGACATGTAAGAAGCTGTTATACCTGCAGTAAAAGCCTTATTTTCTATACATCTGTGGCCACGTTTGCAGTTTTTTCCAAAAATTGTGATGATAAAAAGCCCACCTGGGACAGCAGCTTGGCAAATTTTAAACTCTGCGATCCAATCCTCTTCATTTTTGTGTTAATTCTTTGCGTATGTCTTGAAGATAGTGGTGATCCTTCCCATGAGCCACTTCCATTATAGCTATTGCCTGTACGCAAAAAAAATACAAACAATATAATGACTTTTTTATTGTTTTACTATATATTTACTGAGCACAAATATAATTATTTTAGTTTTAAATTTGATTTTTTTTTATAAAAAAAAACATTTTCAACTAAAAAAATATCTAAAACAACTAAAGGAATCCCAATATTCAACAAGTTTACCTTTGTGAGAGCTTTGATTCCCTCAGAGTGCCTCCCCATGGTCATGTAGATCCTGCCCAGCTTCAGGTAAAGGGACGACACATTTAAGGAGTACGGAGGGTAAAGCTTGCTGTAATGAAACACAAAAAAATGATCAAACAATTCTGCTAAAAAAAAAAAAAATCACACAAATGTAACAGAATATACACATTTTTAAATAAATTTTATTTTTTGGGATTTACATCCAATTGCACATTTTTGTAGCTACCGGTAAATTAACATCATAGATTAAATATATATTTTTAGCGTAACATTAATGATTTTAGCCAGATTTTTCATATATGTTGATTTTACAATACCCATAATGCATTGTAAAAACAGCAGTTTATATTTAAATAAACCATAGACACTTTAAACACCAAAATTAACAGAAGAGATGGAAATTTCCACTAAAATAAAGTGATTAAACTTAATTAATTTTTATGGTAAATTGGTTATTTGTGGGTTGATTTTTTGCATAAACAAATTACTATATTAGTTTTATTTATGGAAATATTGTGAAATAATCACTTTTAAGTGAGATGTTAACAAAGATCAAACTGGTTATTGTGGACCGTATTGATTTCTAAAAAGTGAATTTAAAGATGATTTCTTTGTCATATAAATCAAAATGTTCCTCAATTGAATTAATTATTGTCACATTAAATTAAATGTTAGTTTATACTTTCTTTTTAATGATTTTTTTATGCTTTTGGCCTTCCATATGTAAATGATTTTTTTTAATTATTTTTTTTTCCTTTTGGTTTTTCATACATTTTGGATTTTTTTCAAATGGTTTTTGACAATTTTGGCCTGCCATACATTTATGAGTTTTTTTTATGATTTTTGACAATTTTGCACTTCCATACATTTGTTTTTTTTTTTAAAAATGGCTTTTGACAATTTTGTACTTCCATACATTTACGTTTTTTAAAGACTTTTGACAATTTTGTCCTTCCATACATTTATGAGTTTTTTTATGACTTTTGACAATTTTGCACTTCCATACATTTATGTTTTTTTTTAAAAATGGCTTTTGACAATTTTGTACTTCCATACATTTGAGTTTTTTTATGACTTTTGACAATTTTGCACTTCCATACATTTATGTTTTTTTTTAAAAATGGCTTTTGACAATTTTGTACTTCCATACATTTACGTTTTTTTATGACTTTTGACAATTTTGCACTTCCATACATTTATGTTTTTTTTTAAAAATGGCTTTTGACAATTTTGTACTTCCATACATTTACGTTTTTTTATGACTTTTGACAATTTTGCACTTCCATACATTTATGTTTTTTTTTAAAAATGGCTTTTGACAATTTTGTACTTCCATACATTTACGTTTTTTTATGACTTTTGACAATTTTGCACTTCCATACATTTATGTTTTTTTTTAAAAATGGCTTTTGACAATTTTGTACTTCCATACATTTACGTTTTTTTATGACTTTTGACAATTTTGCACTTCCATACATTTATGTTTTTTTTTTAAAAATGGCTTTTGACAATTTTGTACTTCCATACATTTACGTTTTTTTTATGACTTTTGACAATTTTGGACTTCCATACATTTATGTTTGTTTTTTTAAATGGCTTTTGACAATTTTGTACTTCTATACATTTACGTTTTTTTATGATTTTTGACAATTTTGCACTTCCATACATTTATGGGTTTTTTTTTTTTTGGCTTTTGACAATTTTGGACTTCCATACATGTCGGGTGTGAAATAAAAAGACAGGTTTCTTCAGCCTTGCTTCATACCTGTAATATCTGGCGAGTTTCTCCCCATATCTGAGTGCTCCGTCTGCGTCTTGCATGTAAATGCACACCCCCATGGCCTGGTACATCATGTGGAGGACGTAAATGTTGGAGTCCTCAAACACCGCTCCCATTTCCTCCAAGCTCTGCTCGCACATTTCCAGTAACTCACTGGGAGGTGCTGACTGGTCAAGGGCACATCCGCATGACGATTAGATGCTTACGATAGTTTTATTTCAACTAGGACTCAAAAATATAAAGTCCTTTAATTGTTTCTGAAGTGTGTTGACAAGTACTGCGAAATATATGTATTCTCTAAAAATTAAGAGAAGAAGAATTGAAATCTGTTTGAAAAAAAAGTAATAAGATGGAGTAATAGAGAAAGTTAGAAACTTAGCTTTTAGCCAACATGGTAAATAATTTTGGTACAAAAAGGATATTTTTGATGTTTTTCAGCGCTCTGAACTCTCTGATGGTGTTCTTAGCGTAGCGCGTCATGTTACTGATGACCTGTGGCTCGATGGGGTCACTCTGCTTCCGCACCTTTAGCTTCACCGTGTCCTTCGGGAGACAAAAACACGCAAGTTTTGAATTCTTTTATTGAAGAAAATGATAGTTTTTCTGCTAATTTTATCTGGTACAATCTGACTTTTTCTGAATTTTAAATAAAAACCAAACAAAAGCTGAAGGAGCTGACAAGCTAAACTTTGTAAAGTGTGTATAATCATAAAAGGTCTGGAAATGTGGTTAATTAGTGAAAAAACTCTGGTAAAGATGTGGAATAAAGCCAGAATTTTCTTAACCCTCCCCCTTTTAAATGCATTAATAGTTTGAATCCTAAAAAAAAAGTTTTTGCTAAAGGAAGTCTTTTTTAATTTTATTTTTTTATTTCTACCTTGGATTTTTTTTTGGCACTCCGGACACTCGCAGGTGAAGTAGTAGGACTCCCTCAGCCTGCTCTTCCGGTCGTCTGTGGGGTACAGGAGGTCGATGTAGCTGATGAGAACCTGCACAGGAAGTGAGCATGCAGACTGTCAAAATAAAAGACTCTGCAGCCTTGGCATCCTGGACCAGCTTCTAAAATAACTTGCTGGGATCAGCTGTTGCTCTAAACTGCTCACACTGTGTCGCCATGCAGACCAGTGACCTGCTGCTGACCTGGTCTAGCACGTATGGATTATAGTCTCTTAATAGGGGAAACATTGTGGTTCAGCATTTTTTTAAGAAAAAAGTTGCTTCTCTATCAATTTTTATTCTTTTTTATTTTCTGGCTTTATAAGGACAAATAGGAAAACTGCTTACATCTTCATGTTTAATTTTTTTTAACAAAATGTAATATAAAACTTTATTACTCCATTAATAAAGTTTTACAAAAAACAAAAACCCAACAATGTGTCCACAATAAATAATTTTTTTAACACAATTCTCAGTTAATTCAAAGATTAATTGCCTGGACTTGCATTAAAAATACAACAATTGTTCAGTAAAGGTGAGTTATTGTGTCAACAAATATATTTTATAAAATTTTCTATTAATTTTTGAAGAATTTAATTAATAATAATTATGAAAATGCTTATTTTTATTAACCAATAGCTCAATATTTGGAAATAATTTGACATAATTTGTTTTGGATTTTCTCTAAATTGCAACGAAAAATGAAAAGAGGAACGTCTTCCTCACCTCGTCTCCAGGTTTCATGTCCTGCACGGCCCGCACCTCGGCCTTCGTCCCGTTGAAGGTGACGATGACGCTGGGCAGACAGCTGTGGTTTATCAGAGCCACGCTGGGGGGGCATTAACACGACAATAAGCGTCTTGTTTCCTTTCTCACATCCGTTCTACTTAAAATAGCACTGACACTTAGCTGCACTCCACTGAGAGGTCTCTAGTTTCTAAATATGTTTAAACGGTAATCCTATCAAATACTGACGTCTACTGCCTGAAAATGCGACATTAAGTATAAAAACGTACTCTGGGTAAACTGCAGTTCCCATGTGTGAAAGCTCGTCATCTTCTATCGTGAAACCATTACAGGCAACCTGACAAAATAAATCAAAAATGACTTTAATAAGAAAAAAAAGTGAGTTTTCGGAAATTTCCAGGTTTGAACGCAGCACCTGAGAGAAGAGTGTGAGCAGGTCTCTGTGAGACGGCACCTCCAAGTGCTTGGAGAAAAAACGACTAAGTCCTGCAATGTCCGCCTCAGTCTTCTCTTTCTTCTCGTTGTCTTCATCCTCCAGATCTGTTACAGGCAGAAAATATTATTACATGTCAAATGAGATCACTATTCAGAGTCCCACCTCTTTGATTTAACTTTTAGAGTCCAGGAACAAACTTTAACAGCAGGTTAACTGCAATGAATGTATTTCAACCTGACTTTTTGATTTAATAAAATGAATTCAGACCCAGAATAACACACATATTTATAATAAACCAAATACAAAAGTTATTTTCTTGATCTCTCAATGCCTTAACTTGATGTTCTGAAGGATCTAAAGTCAGGAAATTGGCTATAAACTAGAAAAAACATGACAAAAGTGACCGCAAAATTTAAACCAAAAAGCTGTGAGTGGACACCTGCTTGAAGGTAAGCGAAATAATACTATATGATGATTTTATTTTGAAAATATCAACACTTCAATACCTTCTTGAAGTAATAACTATCACTGAAAAAGACAAATTTATGTTCTAACTAGTTTTTTTTTTAGGTTAGTTGTGCATACAGTCTTCTGTTCAGTCTAAATTTAAGCTCTAAACTTATCCTTTATGTTGATTTAAAACGAAGTTGAAAGTCTCTAAAATGACTACAATCAAATATAGTAACAGTTCAGATCAATAAATAACCTGAACACGTGTACTTTTCCAAGCTAAGATAAGAGATTGTGAAACAAAATAAAACATAAAACTTGCCTTTTTTAATTGTCTGTTTTATTGAAGGCTAAAACTGCCATAGTAACCCCTTAATAATGTTATTTTACAAATGAATTAACTTACTTTAACTTTAATTTTACTTTTTCAATCTAGAATTAATTCTTTTTATTACATTTTTAGATCTACAATTAAAATAGCAGCCAACATTTCAAACTTTTTACTGTTTATCTTAGAAAAAATATATACAATTTATGCTTTTACAGTCAAAAGAACTTTTAGTCAAAGTAATTTGCTGATGCCCATTCATAAAGCGCATTTAGGACGTGAATAAACATCAGAAACTTGAGAATAATTGGAACGTTAGAAAGAAAATTAAGATAAAAATTTAATTTCTGAGTATTTCTTTATTCACATCAGGAGCAGATGAAACAAAACTGCGTTTTCCAATAGATCAAAGGATGAAACTGAAAATAAATGCAATAAGATCATTTGTTTCAGAGAAAAAGACATAATGATGAACTTTTGTAAACCATATGTGACTCACGTGACTGCATCTCCCCAATGAGGAGTATCTTCTCAGAATCACACCTCTCTTTTTGCAATTTCTGCAGACATTATAACAGAACCGTTAAAATACAAAAAGAAATTAGGAAAATGCAAGATTTTCATTGAATTACTGTCCAACCTTCTTAGCCAGGATCCGAGCGACCAAACGGGACCTCTCTGAGGGGCACCAGTTCTCCCCAAATGCAACCATGGCCGAACACTCCAGCTTGTGCATGGCCCAATCTGCCTTCTTCACACATGGAACAATCAAGAGTCAGTTTAGATCCAACTATTCACAGTTTATTTCCCAGCTCAACAGAGGGCCCGACATCCTTAGGTGGATTCCTTTTTAAACAATGTATTTTTAAACCATGATGCAAACAATTTTGCACCATGTGCTGCACGCTGAGAAGTATTCCGACTGTTGGAAGCAACAGGAAGCAGGTATTTTCAAAATAAAAGCAGTAGAACTGGGCCTTACCTGGCAGCTTGCATTGCAGTAAAAAGCCTTCTTGCATTTCCCACACCTTGCTAAGCCTTGCTTCCTTAACAAAAAAAACAAACAAACGATTACAAAACATGTTTATTTTGTACAACTGTGATCACAAGACAAAAAACACACGGAGAAACCATTTGCACCTTCACTGTAACTCCATCCGCTGTATCTAATGCGTGAGAAACGCCTCAACGTCCGGCGTCTTTGACCCGACACAAGAAGGACCAGCAGTTGCTGCAGTAACTGATAGCAACGAAGGGGCCCTGAAGCATTCTGGGATAATAATAGACCTGACCTTATGACGGACCGGCTGTCTTTGCAACACCGTAAACTAAAAGCAGTCAAAAATGAATGGGGGCCTGAAAGAGATGAGGACTGGTCAGGAAGAGGCTTTGCAGGACCAAACAGACTCAATGTTTGCCTTTTCTGTAACTCTGTGAGTCGCTTTACAGAAAAAGTGAGAACAATTTAAGATTCATAGCCTATTGATTACTACAGACAAAAAAATCACCAAAAACTACAATTCCCAGAACTCCATTCCTTCATTTTTACCATCAAAAAAGCTCCAAATTGTCCTCTATAGATACCAAAAAAGTTAATTCAGTTGTATGAAGAGATTGGGAGATATTCTGGTTTTAAAAACTTCTACATTGGAGAATATATTGAAAAAAGTAGTTCATTAAGGGTATATAAAAATTGAAATTGACATTATTTGATCAATTTTTGAGTAGTTTTTCAGTTTAGATTAACTTTATTTGAAATAAAATCACAATTCAGTGACATATGCAGATTTACACAAGCAAAAACCTTTCACTCAACATATGTGTTAATGAATGAATGACAGGGGTGGAGCTACAGGGGACATGGGGGGCCGCAGCCCACCCAGCAAAAAGCTTTCCCCCAAAATTATTAAGAATTTAAAAACCTAATTTACATGTTTTTTTAAGAATAGCAAAATAATTCAAATTAAAATAGCACAAAATATAAATTAAATTAAAAAACACTTTAAAAAAAGTGTTTTTATTTGCACGTTTCCAAAATCTTCTGGCCCCCTTTCCAGCCCCCTGTAATAAATGTTCTAGCTCCACCACTGACTTTTGAACTTTTAATCTAAAACTTTGGTGTAAAACAGATAAATTATTTGAAAAGATCAAACAGAAATACTTTAATTTTAATTAAAATACTCCCTTAGAAAGTTGAGCCAAAGGAAAAGCCAAAAATGTATTTTTAGATGAACACGTTTGCACTTTAGAGAAAGTTTTGTAACTTTTACCATCAAACTCTATCATTAAGTATAAGTTTAGAAGAGAGAAGTAGAGGGTTTATTTTTACCTGCGGAAGCAGAGGTCGCAGCAGCTGCCTCTCTCGCTGACCGACAGCACGGACGAATACGCCGGGCAGCTGAACAGCAGCTCCCCGACGCTGAAGCCCCTGCTGACGCGGAGACCTCGCCCCTTCTCGGGGCTGCTGAACATCTCCAGCCCGTCGATGCTGCCCGTCATCGTGACCTCCTCCGTGGGTCTCCACGCCAGACTGAGTCTGATCTGTGTGGGTGATGGACGTGCAAGGCTTGGGGCGTCAACATACCACAGCTGAGGAGATCAAAGGGGGAAGAGACCCTCACTCACAGCTGAAACCAGTCAGTTTGATCATAAAAGAAATGCATATTTAAGCTCCATTAGATAAAATAAGATCTAAACATGTTGTTTAGTTCACATAAATACACAGAAATTTGAATACAAACATTTCTTTAAAATTCTATAAAAATGACCACTGCAGGAGTACCTCAGGGTTTAGTGTCAGGACTCCTTCATTTACTGCACACATTTTTTTAATCCAGATTATTTGCTCTCACTGGTTCTCATGTCATTGCAGATACAGTTTTAGTGGTCTCCATGTGTTCCTGTAATCAGATTACACCCATTATAGCTCTTGTTACTGAGTCCCTGATCAATAATGACTTTAATTTAAACCCAATATGTGTGAATTTTCCTTAAAGGGGACCTACCACGAAAATTCTACTTTTTGAGGTTTCAAGTGCATTTTGCTGTTCATTCCTCTCTATAACGAACTCAAAAACGATAAGATTATCAGCCCTGAGACTGGAAGAGTTCAAATCCAGGCTGAGTCGTACTTTAAAAACAGGATGGGTCAAACGATTCCACATGGGTTAACCACGGAGAACGAATTTCACGCACCTAGTTTCGAAACAAACTAATGGGACTTTAACTAAATGTATTCTCTTGCTGTTATCAAATTAAAATTTGCAAAAGATTTATTATGATTTATTTGAATTTTATGCAACCAAAATCAAAGTAAATAACATTTGAGTTACATCTTCTATTTTCAAAAAAATCAAGTTTAAGGTTTTTGAGTAATTAAATTTAACTTATTCGGAATTTTGCTGTTTGAATTGAATTTACTCCATTTTTAAAGTCCTAAAGAATTATATCTGCATTTGGAACTGTCAGTCTAAACTCTTTGCTTCACTTAACAGGACTCTGAAAATCAGAATTTGTCCCTTTGATTGTTTCTCACATGCTGGTAGAATGAGGAGCACAAAGCCTTCAGAGTATAATTTTCAAAAACAAATAAAATAATAAACCAAAAACAAAATAATAATCCAGGAATAAGAAGAAAATAAAAAGAAGAGGAAAAAGTAGCTACAACAAACGTTAGTAAAAGTTTTACAAATGGTGCAAAAAAAGTATTGGTATCCTCTGGAAAATAACACTATTGAGACCAAAATGTCTGCATCTGTATGTGTTAAAAACCCAAACAAAATAAAATAAAATTATTATTTCTCTACAAATAGATAAAAAGCCATTTAACCACATAAAAAACAGTAAAATAACATAAATCCATGCATTATTGTTAGACTTAACATATCATTTTATCTCTAAAATAAGCTTTTTGGTGCCTTCTACAACACTTCTAATAAATGGTTATGAATTTTGTAGTTGATTGTTTTGAATTGAGCCATGATCAGAGTTTTATCGTAATACGTTCTACTACTTTTGGCACATTTTAACATCTTTTAAATGAACTTTATGAGTGCAGCATATCTCATGGACTGAAAAAAACATTCTGGAAGTTTCCCTTTAGTGTGAATGTGAGGGTTGGCGCCCCATTCCTCACATTCTCCCTCATCACCCTCATCCAACAATGGGTAAGATAGGCTCCAGCAACGTGGTCACTCAGAAGGGCTTTGGAAAATTGATGGATGTGAAACCAAGAGGAGCTGCAGCTAATGAAGCTCAATGGGGACATCTAGTGGTGAAGGATAAGATTGCAATGACAGTAAAAAGTTTTTGCTTTAAAGTTTCCAAAAAATGTTACCTATTTTCTTGATTGATTAAAAGACATATATTTTTGACCATGTTGTACAAATAAAAAGTATATTAAAATCAACATCGAAAATGTTAATAGAAAAAAAGCAATGAAATATATGCATTTTTATCTTTATATCCCAATGCATTAACTTAATTAATTTAAAATGGACTTTAATAATTTTTGTAGAATTAAATAAAACTTTTTTGGTTTTCAGCATTGGCCACTTTTGTCACATTGTGCCACCTAGCGGACATTTGTTGTAGGTGCATCTTCAGATAATCAAGAGCCCCCTTTCCCTCTTAGCACCTCCAACAATCCTTCTTACTTCTTCATTATTTTTTTCTAAACACAGTTTTTTTTAAAGGGGGGTCAGGTCAGTGACTTGATCTTGAGTGAATTGAATTTTTGTTTTTTTATAACACACACCACGCAAACACTACACACACAAGCTGAACCCACAGTGAAGATTTGTCCCTCATCTGTATCTGGATGCTTTATCCAACCTTGCCCCAGTTTACTGCGATTTATTATAATTCCATTTTTCCAGTCTTTCAATCTAAAGATTTGTTCCTCCTCATTTTTTAATAACACACAAGCAGTGGAGGCATGTCCCTGGGAGATTATGTGGCCGTCTCTGGCGTCTCGTCTTGATTACATCAGAGGAAGTGGATTTATTTTGGAAGAAGCCCCCTTGTTTCAGTACACGATCTCTTTAGAGCTCCCCATTGTGCTGATTTTTCTTGCTTTGTCACAGCGGATGATCTTGATGAATATGATCTGAATGAGAGGGAGGCGGAAAAGGATTAGGTGAAAGGATTATAATTTCCAATGACCAGAAATAATAAGAAACAATAAATCCTAAGTAGATTTAGTTCTCAAGAAAACCCTGTTAGGGTAAATCAAAAGAAGGAGGGACATGACGGACATATTAAATTGATACAGTAGGCTTGACTGTCGGAGTCAAAATGTTTTCTTGTCTTGCAAATCAGAATTTGATGGAGAAGCATCTTCAGGATTAATTCTGTTTCAAAATAATTTAACCCCCGAACAGTTACAACACTGCAAACTCTTAAAATCACAACAAATAAATACATTCATCTTTTTTTTTACTTTAAATAAAAGGATCTAATGTGATTTAAGCTCATCAATCGACAAGTTTTTTATGTGTTAAATATGATTAATTTTTAATTAAAAACTGTTTTTATTTTTAAAAAAACAAATCACACTGAAACCTGATAAGTTGTCTTAAAGACGTTTAATTTCTTTGTAAGATTTTGATTTTTTCAGGGCAAAATTAACAAACTTAAAAATATCTGACCTTAAGTCAAAGATTGTTGCTTATTTCTTTGAATTAATGAAAAAAACTTGGTTTCTCTATAAATCAATCATAAGGGTTTTAGGATACGAGCTTTCAAGGTATCATCTAAAATGAATGAAAACAAAGATCTAGAAAAAAAATATTTGGAACTGTTTTTGTCGTCTCTTCAAGGATTGACTTGAATGAATATGTTTATTAAAATGCCCCAAATCTCCTCATTTTGGACATCCACAAAAGGGAGTTTTCAGTTTTTGAACCTTAAAATCTCTCAGGATGTTTGAGAGGCTTGAAACTTGCTTTTTGTTCAGGTAAAGTGGAAACCTGAAATATACTTGGCAGAAATCAAAATTAAAAAATTACCATTTAAAATGTAAATGTAAAATTACAAATTTTGTATACTTTTAAAGCATATTTCTACCTTTACCTTCATATGCATCACACAAAAACATTTAAATGTTGAGATCTTGTTTGCTCAACCAGAAAAATATTTTAAATTTCAAAAAATTCGACAAGTATCAAGCTCTTTTAATAGAAGATAAAAGCAAAATATACATTTTTAAAACTGAAATAGTTTATTTTTTTATTCTGATTTTGACAGGTTTTTTTTAATTCTTTACAAAATTTGATTTCAAGCGGTGCCTTTTTAACTGAAAGTTAAACATTTTGACGCTACTTTAATATTTTAATATTGCTTTTTTAGCTTTATCGTGCATGATGCTCATTTTTTCTCTCTTCAGTTATATTGCATTTTTAGAAAATATTTTAGAGTTCAAATAGACATTTCGGCTTCTACTTTGGAAATTTATTTTGAAAGACTGTGCATAGCTTTAGCTTAAAGCAGTCACACATGCATTTCAAAATAAATGCATTAAGCTGAAAACTGACTTTTTATCTTTATAACTGACAGTTTTTGTCTCGAATCTTAAAAAAAGGAAAACAAAATGCATCTTTTTGAGCTATAAAAAAAGTATTCTGAAAGTCTCTTGCATACTTTAAATTCAAACTGTATTTTTGCAGTAAAAGAAAAAGACCAAAACAGTGAAAATGGTAATAAGATCCGCAGCAATAGGAATACTACGACAGTGTTATCCTTGCAAGATGCTGTCTGCATAACTCCTGAGCCCACAGTTGATGGATATGAGGTATATTTGCACACCGGGGACCTCATAAAGCAGCAGCTGCTAATGTTTCTTTGCCGTGCGGTTCTGGGTCAGTTATGTGTGAAATCCAGCGTGCTTAAAGACCTTTTACCGCGTTCAGACCCAGAGTGGCGGCGAGGCCGAGGCCTCCTCACTCCACACCCGCGACCTTGTCATCACAACCTGTTCGCCGTCTGCTTCGCTAACGAGAGGTCAACGGCGGGACTCGGAGGCGCACTGTGCTCTGCATCAAAGGTGCAGAGAGAGGAGTCGGGGATAATTCGGGGCTGTGTTTACAGCGAAGACAAGAAAGGAGGCCACATTCTTCCTCGTGAACTCACTGACTCAACTCAGGCAGCATCTTCAGTTCTAGGGAGCCAGTCCCTAAGCCTGTCTCCTCCCCTGACTGGAGCTGGGAGGGTGGGATGCCACGGCCGTCTTAGCCCTGAGGGCTTTACAGGCGCGGAGCCTCCTCTCCCACTGTTTATCCATGTGTCTTTGCTTTGGCTCGGGCGCGGCGCTGCAGGCCATCGTGGACTGAGTGGGGTCCGCTGCCCTGTGTCACCCGCATAAGCTCTGCTTTCACTGGAGGGCTTAGCGCCTCACCCCTCGGCTGCTTTATGAGCAGACAGCTGGGCTAATCTGTCGCTCCGCTCTTTGGTCGTGTGTCTTTTTAGGGCTTTTTTCCTCCTTTTTTTAGCATTCTTTCCAAAAACACTCTTCTTTTTTCACAATTTAATAATTCATGCAAATATTTTAGCTTACCTTTCCAACAGATCTCAGGTGTTCAGATTTAAATTAATGATCTCTTTAAAGTTTTAACCAGTGAGGTTCTTGGAATTAACTTTACTATTTTGTGTCAGTTTGAACCCAAACTCTTTGAACGTACTCCTTCTCAACCTGACCTCCTGCTGACCTTCATCCCTCCTTCCTCCTTCCTCGCTTCTTCTCATCCTCTTCAGTCGTCCGGCTAAACTTAGACGTGACAACAGTTGCAGGGTGACGGCAAGAGCTAAATAAGACCAGAACAATAGCCTCCCCCCCCACCCTCCTTTAATAGACTGCCATTGTTCTCCCCCATCCACTGTTGCTCTTTCGGGGAGTTTGTTAGCTATGCTAATGAAGGCTGGGCTTGTGTGGGTTTAGCGGGTCGGGATTTGATGCTCTTTAACTGGGCACTTTTAGAAAGTGAGTGCCACGCCGCCCGTCAAATGTCACTGGTGCACGCTCGCCACTCGCTCTCAGAGCCCTCCGTTCCACATCTGCACGGTGCAAAAACCAAAGTCTGCCTCTGGTGAATGAATCACCCAGTGAGCCTCTGCAGGAGGTAAAAGTAACACAAGATGCAGAGACTACAGTTAAGTATAGTGCAGACAGTCATCCAATCAGTCAGTAAGTCTGTAAATAGCCTGGCCAATGGCTCCTTTGAGCTTTCCTCTAAGAGGAATTCTCTTTCTCCTTGGTGTATTAATAGTGCCTGTGCATTGTTTCCTACAGCAGCACTCCTCCAATCAAAGGAAGTTGGCCTGCCAAGTATACAGATATTTTCCTTTGTCCCTATGTTTAGCAGGCATGCAAGAGTCATATGTGTGAGTGAAGGTGCAAGGATGAGGGTTTGTTAGGCTTCACAAGGATGTTTATCTATGAGTGATATCATGTATGCACTCCTTGAATTGACGGAGAGCCTATAGGACACCGGCCGAGCCTGAGCTTTCATCATCGCCAAATTACACAATTAAAGCAGTAGTGCTGGGTTGATAAAATCGATTGATCAATCTGAATTGATCTAAGCTTAATAAATCAATAATCGATCCATAAAAAAAGATCAATTTCACACATAATGCAAAAGTCTGCTAGCTTGATGCTAATGTATAATGGGATTTCCCATAGGACGGCTAATGCTAACGCTCCTAGGCATGAATTTTCTAAACTCTTTTAAGGAAATATATTTTTTAAGTGACCATTTGTGGTCTAAAGCACCAGTTTTTGCTCATCCTTTCTTCTTCTTCTGAAATAAGGTTTAATATTATGACTCGATCGCCACCTAGTGGCCAAACTGAAATGCCCTCAGGAGAGGCAGAGCAATTGTTGGAGCTTCTCCAATGTATGGTAGTAAAATCATCTCATTATAAGTTCATCTCATTATAATTTCATTAATACATTTTACAGTAAATATATATATATACATACGTATATATTCTAAACAAGTGTGTCTAAATGTATAAATTATGCAAACTTGAAATTTAACAGAATTAATAAAATCAAAAGAATTTAAAAAAATTGAATGGAATCGATTCAGGTTCTGGTTAATCGAATTAAGTTGATTCTGGAAATTATTGCCGATACCCAGCCATAGAAAGCAGGCCTTTCTGTTTCAGATGGACCAGAGGACGATCAGATTTGTGTGGATAGTTTTCAAGAGAAAAAAAAAAAAGAGAAGAGATTGTTTTTTTCTTTTTCTGAATGGAAATTTTGACATGTTAATGCTCAAAAGAGTGTCACATATTCATGGTAAAAAAATGATATCCCGCCAAAACATGAACCCGCATGGGTAAATGTACACGTTTTCTGCATACCAGTTCTAGTCTTAAACTTAAATTTCATTAAACATAAAAGATAAAATGCGAAATTCGATTTTAAGAACATCCATTTATTGTATAGAAAACTATAGGAATTAATTGAAATGTATTAGTTTTTTTTTTAAGATTAAATTTTTAATTTTCTCGTCTTATGGGAGCTGGGGATCAGAGAAGTTCTC
>NC_050535.1:9812156-9823456 GCF_002922805.2 Oryzias melastigma
TTTAAGAGCTTTTGGATGAAAAAAAAGCAATTGAATCCGTCTGAATGGAAATTATGACGTGTTAATGCTCAAAAGGGTGTCACGTATTCATGGTAAAAAATGATATCCCGCCAAAACATGAACCCACATTGGTAAATTTACACGTTTTCTGCAGTTATACCAGTTCTAGTCTTAAACTTTAATTTTATTAAGCATAAAAGATAAAATGTGAAATTCGATCTTAAGAACTTTCATTTATTGTAAAGAAAACTATAGAAATTTATTGAAATCTATAGTTTTTTTTTTAAAGATTAAATTTTTAATTTTCTCATCTTATGGAAGCTGGGGAACAAAGAACTTTTCGGAGGAGCAGGTGTGAAAACCCAATGATGAGACAGAATTTTGCCTTTTATTAGCCTGCTCTGTTTAACATCTGTTGAATATCTGTGTATAAAAATGCACCTGGCTTAAAAAAAACCCACATTTACCTACACAAGCAGTTGCACCCTGACTAGGGCAGGCCGGTCACCGGGTGGCCAAGTGGTGGCGTTGAGGCTTCATGGCTCCCTTGGAGTCTGCCGGTGACTCACCAAGGACACAATGGAATTAGTGAGATTCTCTGCAATGTGACAGCTTGCTCTGGCTAAATGGTGTAATAATCTACCCCTCCTCTTACAAACCTTCAGCAGCACATGCACACATAAACACAATCTTTCAACCCCCCCTCCCTCTCTCTCTTTTCCTGCCCATTTGCCCTCCCCATACCAACTGGCACAGATAACATTGTCTTAAGCTATAAAAAAGATTTTTCCCCCCCTCCCTCCATTGCGGTAATTATTGAATTAATGCAGATGGAGAGAGACATCTGCATGTTAAAGTGTTGGCCCCTCTCTTATGCACAGCAGATGTTCCCCCGTCATTTACTCAAATTACGCTGCTTGGATACAGGAGAGAGACGCTGGGAGAGATGGGCTGCAGAAGGGAGAGAAAGTTCCTCGCCAAGGCGACGTTGTCTTACAGTCCTCTGTGTCAGCCAGCGGATTCACACTGAATCCGTCCTTCAATGTCGCCTCGCTTTCGGTCCTCAGACCTTCATTTGTTATATATATTTTTTGATGGAATTCATATGATCAGAAAATTTTAGTGTTAAAAAAAATCAGAATTTGTTTAAACACACAAAAAAGAGGAAGACTTACAATGTTAATAATATCCCATTTCTGATAGCAAAACAATTGTGGTATTTTTCTAATGAAAAATAACTACCTAACGTCATTGGGTAGGTAAGGGGTTGTGTGTAAACAAAGTGATGATGGGAAATGAGTGCAGGCTTACTCTGCACTAACAGTTCAGCCAACAACTGAAAATACAAAAGAAAATAGACAGTGCAACTTTTTTACACCCATAAATCTGTGCATCTTCTGCATATCGAGGTAACATTTCATCCACATTCACGCTTGCATTGAGTGTAATTTTCTTTTTAGTCTGCTGACGAAGCAAAGCCGTCATCCATTGGTCATCATCAGAAGTCCCGCCTTCTTTTGCTTTTAAATATAGATCAAAAGATGATTGGAGTCGGACTTTAATGACATTTTGTTTAATTTTTACTCATGTTTGAGCTAAAGATGGAGTAACAGCAGAACATTAGCATGGATGCATAAAGTAATTAGACATCCACAATGTTTTATTTTACTTTGAACATGCTGGCATTTTAAGACATGTTGGTCATTTTTGTTCTGAAATGTAAAGATTTTGGTTTCTTTTAATGATGATACAAGCCTAGTTTTTGTTTTGATTTAGATAATTAAAAACTATTTAAATCATTTCCCCTCACACTTGGAAGATATGAAGGGTCTACCTTGATTTTTCCCTTTTTTCTCGTCATAACAACCTCATTTTCTTGTGATAATGACATCTACTCTCGTTATCACGGGCCAAACTTTTCTCCAATGTCTAATTAAGACGTGAATGACTGAGAACATCTGAATTAGACCACAATTAAAGTAATCAATTATTAATTGATCAGCTCTTCTGGTGTTCAACATTTTCTCTGAGAAACTGCTCTGTTTTGCTGCAAGTTGTGGATAAAATAAAAAGTATATTTATTGTTATTTCATTATTATGACAAAACAAAATTTGCAATTCCGTGATAATGACTTCTACTTTCTCGTTATCATGGGAAAAAGCTTGTGATAATGAGATAGAAAATATCGTTATCACGAGATAACAATAAGTTTGTTTGTAGATTTTATTCCAAAAATGCTAAAATAATTAATTTATTGTATTTGTATAGTCAAAGAAAAACTATATCAGACAAATTTATAAATGTTATCAATGTTATCAAAATTGTGCTGATTTTGTAATTGTCCCTACCTGAAAACAAATTGTTCCATTGCATTAATGAAACATTTTGTTAGTCTTTAAAATGTTTCTATGTACAAATGTGGTGATACGTTTTACCAAATGCCTTTACATTTCCAAAACAGAAATATCACACTTATTGGACAAAATACAGAAGAAAGTAAAAAGCAATAAAAAAAACGCCATATTTGTGCTGTTTCCTTAAATGACAAACCAGACTAAACTCGCTTGAGCTTGAAATATCTAAAAATACCAAAATCCAAAAATTGACTCATTCTGTGCCCAAATAATTTAGTGTCCCGACGAAAACCCTGATGAAATAAAGCATTGGCGGTGCTAGCTTCACTGAGCAGATGCCCTGGCGACCCCGACTGCTGCAGAGAACATTATAATGAAGATCAGCCTGAAGGGACAACATCCTCTTGAAGATTATCCGTCGATTATTTGAAGCAGTGTTGAGACATGAAAAGAGGCTGTGTGAGTGTGTCTCCGTGAGTGTGTAGAGTTGTGTGTCCCAGATGAAAGATAAACAGGGGACCTTCTCCTTGGGATTATATTCCAGGTTGGTTCGGCCTCATCTCTGTGGATTACGTTGATAAAAAAACATTCTTGTATTATATTTTTGTGCTTATTGTATTAATACTCTCAGGCAGTTCCCAGAAAAAGCTCCGTCCCCTGCCTGCTCTAAGGTAATCTTCTTGCACTTGAGCTTTTAAAATGTTTTGGGGGGAGGTTGGCCGTATGTAATACACTTTCTCTAGACTCTTAAAGTTATATTTAACCATGATATTTCTGTGCAAGTTGGAAAATCTATACATTTATTTCAACATAGTTAAAAAGTTTTTCTAAGCAGAAACGATAATCGCGACTCCACTTTACAAACAAAAAATTACCAAAGGACAGTTCACATTTTGTAAAGTAATTTATAGAGTAAAAGACAATTTGATTTCCTAAGTTGTGACCTAAGTTAAAATTTTTTGTTGCATGTATGCCAATTTTCACCACGAATTTCATAATTGTCCTTTATTTTTATGTTTCCTCAAGAAATGTCCTGCTGATTCTTGATTGTTCTAAATTTTATATCAGAAAAAATTGCAACAATTGACAAGTTGAAACCATTTTGACTTAAAAAAACAAATATCAAATATCCATTTATAATCTTTTGCTCATCCATAGTGCGGGGACTGAGCTAATGAGTCTCTTCCCTAATGTTTCTAGGTCTTCTAGGTTCTAGATTTTCCTATCAACGCTTCTCTCAGGACATGCGAAAACACCCAAGAACTGTCCTGTTTATCCATGGTCAAATATTCATTCAAGACGGTCATTCTCGTCTGCTTGGCTTGTAGACACAACAATATATACCATGCAAAACAAACATGGCTACATGTGAGAAACCCTCTAGAAGTCGAGACAATACTGTCTGGAGAAGTTCCCTGTAGTCACCTGCATGGAAACCAATTTCATTGGTCTAGCAAAGACAAAAACTGCAACATTACTCCCAAATCAGAGGTACAATTATCCCTGGAGAGATCATTCTCAATGAGTTTGTAAACCCTCCTATAGCGTAGTCTCTTGGCTCTAAAATAGGGATTACCAATGTGGTCCACCAATGTAGAGACATAGTCTTGACTTCCTCACAGAGCTGCTCAACAAAATCCAAAATTCATACTTCTTTTTTGGGTATTAAATAAAAATATGTTTGACTCTTTCTCTGGTCTAACAGGCTATTTCTAGCTGTCAGGATATGTAATTCAATCATGTACAATTTAATACTAGCATTATTTTTTCTCATTAGTTCAGATACACCAAACACTCTACTGAATTTTAAGATAATTACAGAAAGCAGTTGATTTTATACACAACAGATTCCCAATTAAGGAGAGATCTTCTTTTGTGACCGTAAACTTCTTACTTCACGCTGGCTGTCAAAACAAGATGACTGACAGTCTGGGTTTTAAGGACTTGTTTTGGCTTTTAAGTGAAGCTATTCCCCCTTTGTAAACTCTGCTAACATGTTTGTATTTGTTATTTAATATCATTAAAACATTGGTGAGACAAGAGAACAATTGGATTTAAAACATGATTAATTTTTATTTAAATAAAAAACACTGGATTCTAAGATTCTTTGATCAAATTAAAAAGTTGTTTGAATAAATGACAAATAAATAAACAGTTAAAATGAAGAATACATATCCACTTCAACATACTCTCAATACATAGATAAATGGTAACATTATCTTGATTTATTAAGTATTTTTGTTAAAAAACTGTTCTTGAGCCTATACTCTCTGCACAGCCTGGAAAAATAAACTGCATCCGCTGCTATCATTTAAGATCAAGAGATGACTCTATTCTCCTTAAAAATCAAATACACAGGTTTTTTTCAAAGACCCACTCCAATGAAAATTGTATTTTTGAAATCTTCTTGTGGCATTTTACTGATAATGGAGGACATTTAAATAGAAAGTTTCTTTTTTTCAATTACAAAAATGGAAAAATTATAAATAAAAAACTAAGCTTAAGATTGGATTTCTGAGTGTTTCTTTTTTAAAATGAAATGAAAAGCTTGTTACGTGCAAACAATATTTACCAGGCCACAAGCAGCAATTTTAAAATGTCCTCCAGAAAAATCTCTCCCAAATAAATAGGTCTCTCAGAAACTGCAAACTATTTTTTTGGACCATTTTCTGTAAATACATTGTAAAAACATTTTAACATTTATTTGAGTGAAAGACAAATTCTTTTCAGAAACCTTACCTTATACATGTCAAAAAAGAGGTTTCTCTAATGGGGAGTTTTCCAACCATTCCCATCACACCACAGACGGGGTCAAACCACCACACTACCAATTTAAACTCTAGTGTTAGAGCACCACTTTGCTCTCCTGAGGCGCTTCACAGATTTAACCAAAAATACTTTTCTGCAGACAGTCATATACTGCCAATGATGTGTTGTGTTCAGTTCAAGATATGTCAATCTTTTACTGTAATATGTTTACTTTCCATCATACCAATGGAGAGGAATATCTCTTTTTATTAAAGGTTTTATCTTTGTGATTGTAACTTTCTAAATTTGAACTTTTTGTGTAAATATTTGTGAAATTCTTTTTAAAGTTTACCTGTTGTGTCACACCAATAACTAGAACCTACTACTATGAATTGAGCATTTTAAGAAAAGATAATGTACTTATGGAAATTTTCATTCCTAAAATTACTTTTCGGAATATATTTGTTACATTTTGCGTTAAAGATGTTGTTTTGCATTCAGTAACATGCTACCAACTGTTCAGAATATGCTGAATAAATGCAAAAAAATTAATAATAATCTGCTTTATTGTTGTCTTTTGACAAGAAATGAGAACAATTTATTGTATTTTTTAAAAGAGGCATTCAACAACTTGATTCTTGAACTGAAAAATCTTTGTATGTTGTTTTAAGTTCAATATTTTTTGCTCAAGACAACTTTCTGGGAATTAAATTTTTCAACTTTTACTTTTTAACAAAGCCGCACAACCTCTCGGTTTGGGTAGATTACTCATTTCGTGCAACTTCTACTTCATTTTCCCTCAACAGCGCTACATGAATCAGTGTGTTCTCCCTCCAACTCACACACAGACAAACACACAACCGTGTTCGCTGCCTCTCAAAGCCCAAAGCCCAACAATCCAGTTGAGTCTGTACAACTTCCTTCTGTTCTCAAACGAAAAGCCTAAAGCCAACAGATGCCTTTTTGCTATCATCGCCAGTTATCACTCTTACCCGCCTCGGATAAGACTTTACTTTCTGACCCAGATGTTAAAGAGTTCAATTCATCAGATGCAGCAGAAGAGCTAACAGGGAGGTAAAAGGATGAGTGAGCCTCGAAAATGCCCTTAGGCTCCAGCGAAGAGACAGAATATGCCTTTTTTTTTTTTTTTTTCTGGGGCCAGTGTTGTTTCTAAAGCGGCGTTAGCGCAGTAAGGAGCTCAGCGTCTAAAGAGGCTTTGGTGCAGGCGGAAAGATGGGCCATATTACAGTGAGGCTAGAAGCCTGCTTGATTAATGGGCCAGGATAATCACCTCATCAAATCACTCTCACTTATTAAATCTTGTTTAATATCGTAATGAGGACCCTCCCGAGCTGCCCTGGTAAATTCCCCTCTCTGTCTGCAGCTATGCGTTGCTTTTCCTGCCATTTTGCCTGACTGTTTCCCTTCTTTTTTCTTGCAACTTTCTGTCCTGAAAGTGCAAAAAAAGTATGTTAATTTCTTGTTTCCCATATGTTCCTAATAATTTCATCTTTGCGTGCAGACGGCAAACTAAAGCTTCTCTTAATTTGCTTTGACTTGTGATGGATGATGTTCTGGATCGTAAGATTGTAAATCACTTGATGTCTGGGTCAGAACCCGCTAGAACACTGATGCCATCTCCCAAGGCTCTGGTACGGCAGAGTTTATGGAAACACTTCAGGTGAGGTAATATCGTTGCTGTCTCCTCCTGCATGATTTGTGATCCGCAGCCGGATAGCGGACGCTTTTGCATTAATCTGTGTGAGGTTTCAGGGATGAACTCGCATCGCTTTCAAATGACCTCTAGACTCATAGATATGTCTCCAAAGAAAACAGGATGGCCGCATCTCTCATGGTTTTCACTAATGAGCATTGTCTTTAAATTGCTCTCCAGCATCTCCGAGTTGGACCAAATCTTTTGCCGTCTGGGAAAGCAGGCAGGCGGCAACTGGCTCAAGGTGACCAGTTTAAGCTTAAGAGAAAGGTTGTGGCTGCATCTTCCCCCTGAGTGCCTTCCATTTTTTGCTTTTATTGTTGGGGAGCAGCTGTTGTGTACCTGGAGCCCATGAGTGGCGCCTATGCTGGGTATCTTGGCAGCCAGGCTCTGTGGGCTTTGGATACCAGAGTGAATCAATTCTTAAAGATGACTGTCTGCATGCTGTGTCACATGGACAGGCCCAGAGTGAAAGGCTTAGGGGGCTCTGGAGCTGGAATGCTCTTTGATGGAAGAGCTGGAGAATGAGGAGGGAGGGAGGAAAGGAAAATATTAGGGGGGGTTATGGTCCTTTTGTTGTGCCAAGGAATGCCCTTGCCGGAGATAGAGGGGTATTGTTTTTATGTCCGTGAACTCTTTTGGACTTGGAGGGTGAAGGACCAGCGAAGGTGATGAAGGTTTTCATCACTGCCTCCAGAAGCGCAGGCGTCGGGTCCTTCTGTTTGAATGGAAACCTTCTGGAGGAGTCAAAGTTGCTCCGGACCATAACTCGGCATCAAGCATCCGAGGAAACGTACATTCTGATCAAATATGTGGTTACAGCCAAACTGTGAAGAGATGACATGAACTGACCAGGATGCCAGTGACCAGGATGCCACTTAACTTGCTTCATTTCCACTAAGAAAACAGAGAAAGAGAATATTGTGAAGGATGAAGGAACCGAGTTTTTACAACAGCAAACTCCATTAAGATCCCCTTTAATGAAAGAAAGTGTTTCTGTTTCATAGTGGAGGACATATAGAAAGAAAATCTGGATTCAAACTGTGTTTCTGAGTATTTCTTCATTCAAATTCTTGTGAATCAGGATCAGACAAAGTTGTTGCGTAAAATCTACAATCAGGGGGCCACAAGCTCCCGTTCTGATGCATCCACTTGCTGACAAATAGATCTTAGTTTTCCTCGTCTGAGCTGGGATCTGGCTTAAAACTGTACGGCCTGATTGCTCCACTATTACTCGCCATTATCACTCGCCGGAACAGAGTATGAAGCAAGCAATGTTGGGAAGTGAGAGCAGGTTTACTCCATGTCCACATCTCTGAGCTGAACATCAGATGAGCTCGTGCCGCTCTGAAGAAACTTTGTCCTAGAAAACAACAGTTTTTAAAAAATGTTTGCCTTAAACAGCGTCATCATAATTAAACGCTTGGGAACACAAATGTAAAAGATGGTTGACATGGTACTACTCCATGCTTTTCTTAAGTTCTTCAGAGTAAACTATATAAGTATATAATCATTTATTATCTTTGGCACACTAAATAACAAATTTGAAGAAATATTAATTATTTTAGTGAGTTTCTTTTTATTCCTGGAAGTAAGATGCCTCTATGTCCTGAGCACAGTCTTTTGCATCTTGTGGGTGCCGCCCATTAAATGACGTTATTCTAGACGTTATTCGGCATCGTGTCTGCGTTTCGCCCACAAAAACAAACAAGATCCAAACTTTTGCTAAGATGGATGTGCATGCCGTATATCTGATATTTGTAGCCACGGCCATCGCTACAATGGTTGTGACTCAGCTAGCTGAGCGGTGAAGCTAGTTGCTAAGCAGTGAAGCTAGTTGCTAAGCAGTGAAGCTAGTGACTGAGTGGCAAAGCTAGAGGCTGACCGGCAAAGCTAAAGGGTGAGCGGCGAAGCTAGAGGCTGAGCGGCAAAACTAGGGGCTGAGCGGCGAAACTAGGGGCTGAGCGGCGAAGCTAGGGGCTGAGCAGCGAAGCTAGGGGCTGAGCGGCGAAGCTAAAGGCTGAGCGGCGAAGCTAGGGGCTGAACGGCGAAGCTAAAGGGTGAGCAGCGAAGCTAGGGGCTGAGCGGCGAAGCTAAAAGGTGAGCGGCGAAGCTAGAGGCTGAGCGGCATAACTAGAGGCTGAGCGGCGAAGCTAAAGACTGAGCGGTGGAGCTAGAGACTGAACACTGCTAGCTGAGCACCAAAGCTAACGATTGACTTAACTGAGCGGTTAAACTGCTGGCTGAGCACCGCTAGCTGAGCAACGAAGTTAGTGGCTAAGTGCTGAAGCTAGTGACTGAGCACACTAGCTGAGTGGAGAAATTAGTTGTTTGTGTTAGCCTGAGGGGGTCTGAAAGCGCAGACTCTTCCTGAAAGGGGCTGTTCTCACTTTGTTACATCTGCTCGCTTCAGTAGATTGGGAGGGGCTGGTGCTCAGAGTGTAGATTTTTAGAGGAATTCTCCTGAAAGCGTAAACGTATAAAGTTTATTGAACATGGTATAGGCCCTTGTAAAGGTTTTCTCTTTCTTTTATTCAGACCCACCGTCTGCCTCTCTGATTTTTCCCAGCTTAGCTAAAAAGATTTTTGCATTGCTGGAGGAGAACTGTGTGACAAGGTTAAGGATGAGACAAATTTGCGATCCACTCTGAGCGGTGGTTGCAGTAACATCGTCTTTTTTGGTAGAAACGGCCTTGTGGTCATCCGTGTCCGTATCTATTTCATGACAAATGAAATACCACGGGCCCTGGCCAGAGACAATGGTTTGTTTGGTTTGCTGGAGGGTGCGATGGTGTAGCCATGTGTGTATATGTGTGTTGGAGGATGACAGGGGGGCTAAGACTGGCTTCCAACCCCTGCAGCTGTCCCGGTTGTCACTCCTTGTCTTAAGGCTCACTCCTGGCTCAACGCTCCAGTCCACGGATCAAGGGGATGTATGCCGGGTAATGATTGTGTGTGTACACGCATGTAAGCCAGGCCCCAAGAGATGCAACGACGCGATTCTCTGTGCTCAGCAGCGTCTGAAAAATGGCTCCAGACACAAAAGGCGAGTTGAACGGTGTTAAGACCTCTTCAGTGTCGAGCAGACCTCAGGCATGAGGTCATCAGCCTTGGTTTAGCAGCCTTTGTCGTGCTGCATGATTGACAGCAAGGGTGGCTATCAAAGACAATTGTGGGATCAGTTGCAGCTATGGATGTCACTCAAGATACAACACGTGTCAAATAAAAAGCACATACGTTGATTGACCGAATTTAGTGTGGAAATACAATTTTCCTAAAGCGGCTCGGCCCATGTGGGACAAACACAAGACTCCTGCACATGTGCCGGGCTTGGCCGCCCCCCTCACCCTCTCGTCTGTGCGTCTCACCTTAATATGAATTACTGTCTGCGAATCTTTTAATCCGTGTTAATAACAGGTGATAAATTTTAATGCAGGGCTAATATTCCACGGTCATGTGTATGTCATACAAAGAAAAGACAAATCTCCTCCCACCCCTTTCCCTCTCTGGCCCTTATGTCTCAGAGATTAGCCTTTGCTCAAACACCTCCTGTTCATCTAAGTAATTAAAACATTAGAATTACTGGATTATAAACTGCTTTCCATTTAATCCAGCACTCGCAACTCGCCAAATGGGTCAAAAAGAAATATAATGGGCCTCTGTGATTTCTGATTCAGGGATCTGGAAGGGGCAAAGGATGCCAATAATGGCTATTAAAAGAGATGTTTTTTTTTATGTGTGTTTGTGTGTGCATGTGTGTGTGCACGAGAGAGAGAGGGAGAGAAAGAGAGATGGAAAAAGAGACAGAGCTCCCAGACTGGCTTTGCCCTGAGTGCCATCTGTCTTGGACCCACTAGACCCAGTTTAGACTGGAAGATGCCAAACAAGTTCAGTTTTTATCTCAACCCCCACCACACCACTATGAATGCTCACACACCCAAAAAAATAATTCAAAACATATATGAAGACATTTATGAGTATTTTATCCAACTGCTAGGATGTTTTTCCATTTATACGGTCCTAAAACCTGGATCAACAAGTAATTTTTCGTGAATATGACACAAGTTTTTTATTTTATTTTAGCTTAAAACCTTGAATTATTATATATAAAAGACAATTAAGAACACTTTTACAAAAGAGGATTGGAGTGGCATTGATTGAAACTACATGAACATCTCTGAATACATTTTAAACTTTCACTTTTTACTTCAATCTTTGCCTTCAAGACATCCGTCAGTCTCGTTCCTCATTCGATTAGAGTCCTCCCCCAGCACGGATTCTCTCACATTCACAAACCTTCACTCTCATTCATTTTTAAGGGAGTTCTCTCCTTCTCGCTTCGCCCCCTCGGAAATTTCTTGGCAGTCAAAATGAAGGCGTACTGTGGGGATTCACAACTGCTGTCTTTTTCACCTATACTGTCTGTTTTTATTTTCAGAATCAGTTTGGACTCTCTCTTGGATTCTTTTTTTTTTTTTTTTTT
>NC_050535.1:9823572-9832489 GCF_002922805.2 Oryzias melastigma
TTTCCCAAAAGGGACTTTTAAAACAAATTACTGGACCACTTTATCAATATATGATCAAATTGGCAGCTCTGAGTCACTTCATACATAATTAGAACATCTTTCTAAAAAAAAAGTCTTATAATTTGTTACTATTTTGTTATGAAATTTGTAGATTTGTAGGAAAAAAATCATTTAAAACTTATTTTCCCTTCTATTAACTTCTTGGACTTTATAAAGAGACAAAGAGCAGATCAAAAATGACGAATCTTTGAACTTTTTATTGGCTGAAGTTGTGTTTTTTGCAAGTTAAAAGTTAAACTTTGCAATACTATTTATTATAAGATGTTTGATAAATCCTTTTTGTTTTTAATATAATGTGGTTCAAGTTCATTTAAAAAAAAGAGTCCTTTGTTTTAACGGAGACATTAAACCTCAGTGAAAATTAATATATTTTGTTTTAAATTAAATTATTGGAATAAAAAAGCTGCAGGAGTGAGGATCCATTTTTGGTTAATTGTGTTGTGTTTCTCTTTCTTTGTCTTTTATTTTTGAAGACATTTAGTTTCCTGCTGCTGACGCTTGTTTTCTTCACACCTAGTTGAGTCGGTAATTGCTACACCTGCTTCTCGTTTCTAGTTAGATCCCATCTTATCTGCTTCCGATTTTAAAATGTCTTTAGTTTTGTGAGTTTAAGTGTTTTTAAATTAAAAAAAAAAGTCAAAGGCTATATCCAGATTCTCTTCCTACTCTAAAAGACTATCTAGTGCCCTGGATTTTAAAAGCACCATCCTTACTACTTTTTTGTTTTTTTAATGGCAAATGTAAATCACAGATTTCCTGAAAATAAATAAGTAAATAAATGTGAGCATTTTACAAATTGTGAATCCACTAAAGATAAAAAAATCTTGGATGGTTTATAAAAAATAAACTAAAAATACTTTTTTCCATATGAAAAATCCTTCGAACGCAATGCATTGTGGTCTATTTAGTGAACATGGATGCACAGACTTTTGTGAAATTTCTGGATTTTGTACAAAATGTTAAATACTCTTCATAGTGTGCTAAGTACTGAGTAGTGAAACAATTTGGCCACAACCACAATTAATTTTCTCCAATAAAAATTAAGTTTTATAAGCAGAGCTCCCACTTCTGAATAGTGGTTTAAGTTTGTGAGAATAATTATAGTCTTAATACCATTTACATCTTTCAATTTAAGAGTTAAAAGATGAGGATGTAACTCTGAAATGTGTCTTCATGCAGCTTTTACAGCTCCTGTGCCTTTCAGCTTGTTTTAGGGGTGTAGGTTTTGTGTGCGTGTGTCCTTTATGGTTTGTGTTCCCCACAACAAGGGGTCCAAGTTGACACAGTGACAGTTCCTCGCAGAACGACAGAGGGGCCTCGCCATCCAACAACAGAGGCTTTGTTGCTCTGCTCCTCTTGGCTTGTTACGGACTTCTTTCTTCCTCTCTGTCGCTCGCTTTCTCTCCCTTTTTTAGTGAGCCCATTTTCTTGTCTGAAGTCTTAATTTGGAGCGCCGGCCAGAGGGGAGAGTAGGACCAAAGGAGGGAAGAACGGGGGGACAGAGGAGCGGTGATTGCTGCAGACGGATGGCCCTTTGTTGCTTCTTTCCCAGGCTCCTCTCTTGAGCCTCCGAGGTTCCAATTGTGCTGGAGCCTTCTAGCAGGAGTGGTGGAGAGAAAGAGAGGAGAAAGAAGGGCAAACTATCCCTCCAACTGGAGTCTTCCGCAGAACAAACGTTGGGGAAGCGAGGGAAACGGAGCAGAAAAGAAATGAGAAAAACAAGGGAAGAATGTGAAGAAGGTCAACAATGAACACAGCAGCTGTGACCCAGTCTGACCACTAGGTGTCCCATTAGGAAAAATGACTCTCTCATTTAAAGACCCAATATAATCATCTCTTGGTCTTTTAATTGTGATTGAAAAAGCCAAAAATAAGGACATAGTTTCTGCAGAGGAGCATAATTTGTATCTGAGTTGTCGGTGGGACAGCTGGTGTGGAGTAAGCCTGCCCTCATTTCCCATCATCTCTTTTTTTGTAATCTCTTCTGCTAGCTTACAGTTCCTTACAACCTAACATTTGTGGTGTAAAAAAAAAGTGGGGAGCAGTATCGGAGTTAACTAGTTGTAAAGCCGGGTTGTGTGACAAAAACAAAGTTGTACTATTTGTTTGCAAGTGGGTGCATCAGAATGAAGCAGAGCATGGAGCTTGTGGCCCGCCAGCTGTAGTAAAAGCTTTTTCCAACTGTATTTTCTCATCTGATCCCAATTCATAGTGATTTTAGTGATAAAAATACTCAGAATTTCACTTTTAAGTTTGATTTTAATGGTCCATCCACTGTTAAGCTTAATATGTGTCCAAAAATGCCTCAAAAACATGTTAAAAACTAAATTTTTCATTAGAGTGGATCTTTAAGCTGCAAAATAATAGTATTTTCAGCTTAAAAAAAGCTCATTAAAAGTTTTCACTAGTCAAAATGTGAGGAAAAAACAATATTTCATGTTGTTTTCTGATTCATCAAATATCCTCATTGATTTTTGTGAGTGCTGATATTTACCCCTCTGATTTAGGCAGGTTGAAGAAGAAAAACCGAATGGAAAATAACAAAGTGATCTTAAATCGAAAATGTTCTTGAACCTGACCGTGCGATAACGGAGGGAGGAGGGACTTGGAGAGGGACCTTGGGGACCGTGTCAACGTTTTGTGTGCCGGAGCGAGGACAAGCATTGGGCAAACATTGGGAAAGGCTGGCAGCCTTTGAGATAGTGGGCCGTTGATCTAAGACTGAGGAGCTAAAGTCCACTATCTCCTGTGTGATACAGCAGCCAAGGTCCCGCTGACACGCAGAACAAACATGGATACCTGAAGACAATGACCTTTGAACTCGCAGTGGGAGGGATGGAAAAACAGTAAGTGGTGAAAGTGACTCCGGCGACTTCCTCCCTGCAGGCCAAGAATGAATCAGGTGGAATGATTGTAAGCACACGGGTCATTGTACATAAAACACACACATCTTGTAGGAAGCACAGATGTGGTTGTGTGCCTGCATGTGTGTTTGTGTCCGACGGAGGAAGCGGGAGAGTGAGTCTTCAGATGTAGCGACAGATGGTATTTGATTACCGAGCAGACGGTCGGTGTTGTTCAAAGATGCTGCCTCAGCCCAACCTAAGGAGCTGTAGCCTCCGGTGAAGGCGAGCGAAGGGAGGCGGGCGGAGGACGGGAGGGGAAAAAAGACACACAGGAGAGGGAAGGAAAAAAAAAAAGAATAAAAGCGAGCAAGAAAGACACAAAAGAACCAACTCCGAAAATGAACATCAAAGCAGAAAAGAGTGAAACGCGGCGAGGCGGGAACAAAGAAGAATGGGCCGGTGTGCTGGAAAGTACAGCAGAGGTCATAATGAGAAACAAAAACTACATCAAAACACTTTTTTTTCTACAATTTTTTTCCCCATAAATGATCATTTTATCCATTTACAGAACAATCTTTAGCATAAACGCCCATATAAGCCGATGAACTCATTGACTCACAATTTTACTTAGTAAATTATTTACAATTTTCTTGATTCCAACAAACCTATGAACTTTCACACACTTTAAGTAAAAATATTGAGGAAAAAAACATAAATACTACAAATGAAGTTATTCATGTGTTATAATCAAAAGAAGAAAACATTTAAAGGATATCAGAATAAATTCAATTATATTTTTTTGGGTGATAACTTTAATTCCTTACAAATAAATGAATCACAAACAAATTTTCCACTCTCTTTTCTCATTTTTATTTCCTTTTTTATTCGTTTTGCAGAAGCTTGCATATATACCGCACATACATTCAGTTCATAGAGGGTAAAGGCACGAAAGGCAGTTTGACTACTGGTTGTTTGTGGGCTGGGCCAAAGCGATACAGTGGAAAAACAAAAAAAAAGAAAAGAAATTTTTTTAAAAAAGAAAAAAAATACAGATTTTTTTTTTCCCCAACTAGCTCCAATTCGCCCTCCGCCCTTTTCTGCAACTGTCCAGGTCCACTTAGCTGCCAAGATCCCCATTTCTGTCAATCAAACAGGAGATTCCCAATTCAGATTCATATTAGATTAGAATGAAAAAGTTTTAAATCCATAACAGCCTTCCTTGTTTGTAAGAAAAGAAAAAAACATTAAATAAATTAGGATAAATTAAACCAATAAATTACACAAAATCTGCAAGACAAATAGACATCAGTAACAAAAAGAAAGAAAAAAAAACAGCCAGTTTTATTTTACAATTTGAAACAATTCAGACTCAATCATGGCTGTTCCAGTTGGAATTACTGCACTAGAATTGAATACGAAAAGCATCAACAAACACTATTTACAGAACATATTGCTAAGTTATACAAAGGCAGTATGTATCACCTCATCGTCGCTATTTACAATGACAGAGGAGCAGTGCCGTGACAATAATAGTTAGAAAAAGGAATTAAAACTATAAGCACGGAGAAACAAAACCCTCTTCCAAACAGGTCAAAAAACAGATCAGAGGAAATGATCACAACGCACACACCAAACACATGTTGCCAACGCTTAATGAGAATCATTTACATGTCAGGATGGTTCTCCCAGGGGTGGGGGAGGAGCCACAGTGTTGAGAATTGTGTCACACTCTGGTTCACAGGTTCTCATAATCGGTCTTTTCTCTCACACAGACGCTCACACAAGCACAAACGATGCAAAGCTCACAAAAACACTTTCTGGAAAAAAAATCATAACTTTTACATCTTTCCATGGCACAGAAATCCCCTAGATTTTATTGGATTTTTTTTTCAAACAGAAATGGAGACCCCCATGGTGCCGGCAGGTCGTCGCTCAGTCAGAAAAGCTAAAGGAAAGGATGCTGGTGCAACTTCAAGGGCACTGCCGACTCGCGGGGAGACGCGCTCCCGTTAAAAGCATGGCGAGGGAGGAAAAAAGCCTCTTCACTGTGCGCTTCGGAAGAGTCCACACTTCAAGTCCACTTGCAGAGTGGTTTAGTCTGTCTTTTTCCTTTACAAACCCTTCCTCTTCACCCCCTCGCACACACAGACTGATTTTTCATTTTTGTTTTTTAAAAAACAGCACAGCCATGCTCCGTTTCATTCGGACTTATGTACAGTTTCCACGTCAGTTCTTCAAACTTTAAAAATGTATTCCAAGTTTCATTTATTTTCACTTGTTTCACACAATACAAGACACACACACAAAAAAGGAAGAAAAAAGTAAGAAAAGTGGTCATAAAACCTGCAAAACCATTTTTCTTTTACTCTTTCAGGGTAGGTTTTGGAAGAAAAAAACACTAAAAATACCCTCTGGATTTGTTTTATGAAACTGTATCTAACAGTGCTTTTCCCAACTTCATTTTATATATATATATTTATATTTAGTTTTTTTTAAATAGATTTTTTATATTGTACAGTTATACAAAAAGCTGTGTGTTTTTTCGTCACCTAAATATCAAACTGCTTTTAAATTTGCGCATCCGTTTCCTTTGAATGGATCTTTTAGCACGCAGAAGCTCTTTTCCTTCAGGGTGGAGCTGCAGGAGGACACTGAGGGTGGCAGTGGGAATGATAAAAATCTGAACATCAGATCAAAGTGTCCTTTCTCCTTTTGTCTGCCGCGCCTTAGAGCCCCACGGCTGGAGCTTTGAGACGTTTCGGGCCTAGCCCATCCTTCAGTGAGAAACGTGTCCGGGTCGTTCTCTCAGGGCTCCTGACTTTAAGAAGAGCGCCATCCGGGGAAGTGAAGGAGGGGGACATAATAAAGGGAGTAGCTCTCTGTCTTTCTCTGCCTTCTTTTGTCGGGTGCTTTGTGTCGCTTAGACGAGTCAGCAGGTGAAGCTACCTGGCTCCTTTGATCTTTTGTGACACGAGCAGACAATGTGAACTGAAGTTGCCAAGGTGAGACATTGGAGCTTAAAAAAAAAAGAACAAATTCACGAAGAAATTGTATTACAAAGTAATTCTTTTGAATCTTAGGAGCTTTTAAGGCTGGATGAAAATGTGTGCAGCTTTAAAATCTCCCCACTTTGGGTGTGAATAGCCGCTGGGGTGAGACAAGAGATAGAGAAGAAGCCTTCAGGTGTGCTCTTTGTAACTCTAAGAGCTTCTTTGGGGGGAGGAACTCACCTCTGACCTTCAGGTGCCACTTTGAGAGGCCAGGTCCTTGAGGGGAACATGAGGATGAGCAAAGTGGTTTTCATATGGAAAGCAGTGACTTTTTCTGTCAAATATCTATTGCTGATTCAATTTTTCTCCTTCGAATTGGACCGGACATATTCAAGTATGGATTAAACTTTGTAAAATCAGGTTTTTCACAATAAAAGCCCAGCTCAGCAGACAGAATAGTGGAAGTGGAGCCCCTTCAGAAATGTTCTTCTCTCAAAGTTTCCCACTGCAGGGGGATAAAGAAGCTAACTCTGATAGTATTTGACCAAAATATCAATTCAGAAAGCCAAAAAAAGAAAAAAAAATACTTTGTCCTCAACAGACAAACTATTTCAAGTGTAAGGATAATGAAGGGGAATGAAGAGGAAAAGTTTCAGAACCCGAAACCCTTTGGAATAATATCAATAGCAATAATTTATTTTTTTCTGCGATGGCATCAGAGGACAAACAAATCTTGAAGTGCCAATCTTCAGCAAAAGCAGTAATAACAAATAATAATCATAAACAACAAGAATAAGGATCAAAATAATAGTGTACAACCCATAAACACAATGTCCTTCTCGCAGGTAAAACACACTTCAAAAAAAAAAAAAAATCATTTCAAACTGGTCCAAGTCCCAAAGACCAGAGCAGACCAGTACCACAAATCCAGTTTTAACCTCACTAGATTTTTTGCTTCTGTGTGCTTTTTGTGTGTCGGTCCTGTCAGGGACTAGTTTTGTTGCACAGTCTGTCAGGCACCCTCTCAGAACTGGGGTACGGTCCCACATCTACAGTTTTTCAGGGATCCCCGTCTGGGGTTTCCCCTCCGCTCATTCAGGTAATGTTGATCAGGAAACAACTGAGTTTACTTGCTCCAAAGAATTTCAAAAATCTGAGTCACTTCAATTCAGAATCACAGAAAAACAAAAACATACTGTTATAATAATAGAATAACAACACAATAACTAGGAACTGCCAAAGAGGCTTCAGATTGGGAATGCTACTCCAAAACTTCCATACATTAAAAAAAAATTAAAAGTTAAGTTATTCTATGAAAATGGAGAAAACAAATGAAAGCGCAGGTGGGTGAGCGGGGAGGAGAAGGAGGAGCAAGTTACTCATGTAGAAGCTCTTGGAGACAGTTGGGGGACTTGAAGATCTCAGGAACTTCGCTGTCCAGTTTGCAGATGACCTTATAGATGGCCTTCTTCCAAGATGGGTCCACGTCTTTGCCGGCCACAATGGCGTTGAAGAATTCTCTCAGGGTGATCTCCGCCACCTCCAGGAAGCGATCTGGAACCTTCGTGGGCACAGAGAGAAGAGTGGCACATGAGTCAAGGAGCAACCTAATGGTCATTTTCTTCCATTTTCTCATTTCTGAAAAGTGCAAAGACTCTCTAAATCACAGCTGAGTTGCACTCCTCAGGTGGGACTGTGTTTTCATAGTGGATGTAAAACCATAAATCTCTGGTATCGTTGAACGTTTACTTCCAAAAAGCCAGCAGAGGTGTCAGCCTGAGAAAAGACACTTCTTGTGAATTATCCGGTTTCTCACACCTCCCACTTCCCTCCCAGCTGCATGGCGCTTGTGACATGTTTATGAGTCCCGCTGCAAATCTATGACCAAACCAGAGAGCGGGACTGACTGAAGAGCGACAGAGAGGTGCTGGCTAAAGAGGAAGTACTAAATGCTTTGGGAACAGGGAGACACGCCGCCTCTTTAGTGTCCCTGACAGCAGCGCTCACCGACACCATGGAGATGATTAGTCTGGCAAAGATCTGTGACACCTACCCTGAAGCCAACACTCTGTCACACACACGCTTCTGCAGGCGCGAGCACACACACCGGAACACACACATCCTTGTGCCAAGGAGATGACACATCCTGCACGGTGACAGAGCTCTACATATTGCTCCCTGCACACACACAAGCTCACACAGTAGCCACCCTGCTGCATTTGGCTGAGTGTCTTTCCTCGAGTCAGAGCTCCGAGCCGCTGCAGCCTTCAGGGGTCACCTGCTTGGATAATGCTGACGGTCTCCCTGGATGCTCACACAAAACACACGTACATGCAGGAGCTGGCCCGAGCCCCTGACGGTGCGAGCTCCGCTCCACTCCTATCCTCCAGCGTCCTTCAGGTACTCATCAGGAGTGTTAGGACACAGCAAGGTTAGCGGCCACAAAAACCATGAACACAAACAGGCGCACACATGCAAGAGTAAAGGAAGGTGAGGTGTGGGCACACTGCCTCTAAATACTGGACCCCAGTCTGGTGCATCAGAAGCAGATTTATTTCATTGTTTGGGCGGCGTTTTGCTCCTGGAGAACTGGCACAGTAACCCTGGCAGCTTCATGCATCTGCTGCAGAGTGACTGAGTGCATGGGCACGCTCGTCCCTGAAGACTCTGCCGGCAGGCCGGAGGGGCGCAGCGCCCTAGCCGCTTGATGCAGGGACTGCTGCATTACTAAGAATATTCCTGCGTGGAATTTCTCCTGACGTTTTGACTATAAAAGGACAGCAAAACGCTGACTGCAAGGAGAAAGCACTGTCAAGGAGAAAAGGGTATTGGTATTTCAGATCCTCTTGACTGCAAGGGGGGGAGAGGAAAGGAGGGAGAGAGAGATGGTGAGAGAAGGAGGGGCTGAGAAGAGTCTAAGGAGAGTGTGGAACAACAGAACAGAGTGAGTTATTCCTGTCCCACAAGCCTTTGTTTTGCCACTACAAGCGGGATGTGTATGTGCGCGAGCTGCCTCATGAC
>NC_050535.1:9832532-9835412 GCF_002922805.2 Oryzias melastigma
CACGTCCCATTCTGTGTCCCCCACATTCCCCCCTTCTTCATCGTTCTCTCTGGGGTCAGCTGTTGGGCCTTTGTTCCAGAGGCATTGTGGGGGATTATCCAGTGTGGCCGTTCATTCGCTTGGCTGTCCGGTAAATGGGGCCAATCGCGTGGCTCACAATCCTTCATACATATTTCATAGGCCTTTGTAGCAACTTCTCAGCGGAGCCCAAAACGAAAACTCAGATGAGGGGCAGAAAGAAAGAAAGAAAGAAAGATAGGATGGAGGATTCTCTGCCCTGAGCGAATTGCAGAGTGAAAAAAGGAAGAGAAGTGATCTTGGGGAGGGAAAGAGGCAAACAAGGTGACTGAAAGTAGATCCACGCTGAGCAGAATGAATCTGAAACGGAAGTATTAGGCACACCTAAGCTGCACTTTTCTTGATATCATGCTCCATCTAGGATAGGTCATTGATCGCTTCAGAAACAATGGGGTTTGGGAACTTATCAAGAGGTCTTGATGCAAGAAAATCCTTAGAAATCATGTTTTCTCTTCCTCCTCCATCGACTTCAGGTCATGCACAAATCAGTTATTTCTTGTTTGCTACATGGTTGATAAATCCTGACATCATTAAACAGCATTGGATGAGAAATCTCTGCCTGAACATCATGATTTCTTACGAGACTGTGCGAGAAGGTCAGTGCAGGGCAGACGGTGCATGCTTTCCTGAGAAGGGATATAAGAGTTGCTTTCATTCCTTGTAATACAATATTAAAAGAGAACAGAAAAAAAACAACTAAGGGGGTAAATCTGTACTTCTTTAACCATTGCAACTTGCTGTCTCTTGGATAAATACCAATCAAAAAGAAAGGGACCGCAACGAGGCAGTTAATCACCGACTCCCCCTCTTATAACTCTTCTCCCCCATTCCCTCCATCTCTCCCATGACAGGTCGCTTTGAGACAGAAGGATAAGCTCTTTTTCAGAGAGAGGGAATCGGATTTCCTGCTTTTTGATGAGATAATAAAATATGACGGAGGACAATAGGAGCCTGTGGTCAGCTCGCTGGAAGCCATTCACCCCAGCAGCATCCCTCCCCGTCTTAAGAGTACTTAGACAAACGCTTAAAAAGGTAGCCAGAGGCCTGAGCGCTCAAATAGAGGCTACTGTTACAAATACAAGTGTGAGAAATCCTTCTCTCCCAATGGCATGGAGTAAGCTGTTTGTTTGACCAGCGTGTTTCTCCCCTTTGCTTTTGGGAACTGTCCGGAGATGTATTGCACCTTCTATTTGCACAGCGTTAGCCAAACAGAACAAGACCCTGGAAGATAAGGTTGTGTGTGTGCGCAAGTGAGTGTACATGCTTGCAAGCTGTTGCCTTGAAGGATGAAATGCAGGGACACAACAGAAGCCCCCTCTCCAAGCCAGGTTAATTCCTAACCCTAACAAGCCTGGGAATGCCAACACTCCCATCATTTGTTTGATGGTGAGATGGTGATGTTGGCATTTAACTTATTAGAAGATGAAGATATTCTGATAGCACTTTAAAAACAGTACGGTGAACTTTAGTACGTCTGACGTGTTTGGTGAAGTCGGTGCTTTCCGAACCTCAGTCGTACACTCTCACACAGGTCCCCTGTGCCTCACGTATCTGCTTCAATCAATAATCTACAAAGGCCTTGATAAGCCCTTAGTCCACGCTGTCACTTTAGGCAAACACAACCCATGTCCCCTGTCTTCCTACCCCTCGTTGCACTTGTCCCCACCACTCTGATAAAACTGAGCCACGGCCAAAGAGGCTACCCAACTACAAAACAAAACAAAAAAAATCTAAGTGTGTCTTGAACGACAGCCTCAGAGACTGCTGGGACGGGAAAAGGGCCTCAAAGCTGAGCAAACATCAGCTACCCTCAGTTCACTGATAGCCTTGAGAACGTGGAGCCTTGAGGGGCTGTCATGTACACATCTATATGTGTGCAAAGCTTGACCGGTGCCTCTGAAAGTGCTGCAGCATTAGTGTCACATGGGGCTCTTCTCAAGGTGCGCCTCCACTGGGAAGTCAAGGGCAGGACAGGGTCAAAGACACTGATGAAGTCGTTCTTCTTTCTTGAACCCCAACCTTGGACTCAACTTGAGAAATCTAAATAAATCATGGTATTGACACCTCCTTTCTTCACCTTCTCCTCCCCAATTCCTCAATAGAAATTGGAAGTTGAGGTTTGACTGCAATCTGAACACGAACCAGCTGCAAAGAGCAGCCGGTAATCCCTGCTCAGCCCTTGTTTGGAGACTTAGAAATTCATTGCCTAAGATTATGTGCTGGACACAAGCTGAGAGAAATGAATCTAAATGAAAGAGGGGGTCAGGGAGTGCTGTAACGGGGCCTCTGGAGGTCAGGAAGTCAGCCCAGATTTGAGCGACGGACCACGCAGGAGGCAGAAGGGAAAGAAAGAAGCGAGGGAGTCTGGAAGATAGGAGCAGGACATCTGGAGAGGAGGAGAACAGAGGGGGAGGGAGAGGAAGAATGGGAGGGTAGCAGGACGGAGGGTGTGGGTGGGATGGTGAGCAAACAATAAAGGACGGAGAGTAAGGAGGCAGAAGGGGAAGATGGATGGATGGATGGAAGAAGATGTGATGCAAGGGCAAGTGAAGGGTCCGGATGGCAGGAAGAGAAAGGGAAAATAATAAACTGCAGATTGGACTGAGAGTTTGGCGTGGGGGGTAGGGGGTGGTGCCTTGACACATCTGCAGCTCTGATGCAGGTTGTGGTCATTTTGGCATGCGTCCCTTTGAAACGCTTCATTAGTCTCACACACACACACGGCAAGAGACCAAAATGGTCCAGAAATAATGACATAATCAGCAGCTGTGCCACAGAGCAAGCTGCCCCACACAAGGTGAC
>NC_050535.1:9835424-9837416 GCF_002922805.2 Oryzias melastigma
AAAAATATCGTGATAAAATCGAAATCGTGAAATAAAATTTAAAAAATCGTGATTTTATTTTTTTGCCATATCGCCCAGCCCTAGGCTCACGCCGTTCTAAGTGATTACCTGCTACCTGCACTGCCTCAGGCTCTGAAATGCTCCGGTCACTTAATCAGTACTTGGAGTAAATCTCTAAATCTCACATGCAGACATGCAAATGGAGTCGGGAAAATGTCCGTCGGGATAAACCGAGGGCTGGAGCAACTTTAGATTAAAACACCACAAGATCGAACCATAAATGACAATTATGGCAACACAATTTCTTTGAAAGTATGAGTTTCTCCGCGAAGTTCACTCACTTTTTGTCTCACTTTTTTTTAAATCTTATTATCCAGAAAGAAAATGCTTTAATTTAAAGAAGATATTTTAGTCGTTATCTTCTATCTCTTCAGATAGAAGGGTTAAGAAGAAGAAAAAGCATTTCTAACTTTAAAACTTTGAAAAATGTGCTCAAATTTGTATTCGTTTCTTTGGAAAAATGCAGGAGAGTGAGCAAAAGACATAAAAGTTTGAGCATTTTGTTGAACTTTGCTTCAAAGTTGATATACAAGAGTAGATATAAATGTGATTACGGGATGCTGTCGCACTGATGATTTCAGAATAGGGAAATAAAAATTGAAGAAAATCACTGATTCAAACACCGGACTGAGTGGAGTGTTGGTTGTTTGCTGTTGATAAAAACCCTTTTGGCAAATAGTATTTTTGGCAGGTGTAAACCTAAATCTATACCAGCAGCTTTTCATCTCCCTCCCTCCATCTTTTAGTTCTTTTTGTCTTCAATCGTTCTTCAAAGGAAACCCTAAAGCCGTTGAGGAACAACAGCACACCTGTGCAAGCGTGTGCTTTCATGTATCCCCGCACATGTTCGCATCTGCGCGTTTCTCGCTCGCGCATCCCGTGAAATGACTCTGACCTTTCTCCCCCCTGAAATTCCCTGAGGTCAAACCCAGGTCAAAGACAAACCCCACAGACTCAGTGTGACGAGACGACCAAAAAAAAAAAGAAAGAAAAGAAAAGGCAGAAATGAAGGAGTGGAGGACAGGATGGCAAAAAGCAGCAGCAGGAGGAGGAGGTGGAGGAGGAGAAAACAGACATTAGCCTCGCTGGGTGGAGAACAAATGGAGCCCCAAGAGAGACGTGAAGAGGAGGAACGAGGGAAAGAGGGGGGGAAGGAGAGGTGAAGCACACAATGCTATGGGGCACGGCGGTTGGACAGACAGCATCTGCTCTCGGCTCTCTGTGGTTCTGGTTATGGATGGAGAGTTAGAGGGACACTGAGAGCAAGGAAAGGAGGGAAACGGAGGAAGGAAAAGTTAGAAAAGGAAGGGGGGATAATAAAGGAGAACAGAGGAAGTTCTCAAAACATGTCGACAAAAGTCCTTTGAAGGAGGTTGGTTGAAAATATACTCATGACAGACGAGAGTGACAGAAACGCAAGGACTCGTCTCTTCAGGAGGAGGAGTCAGCAGGAGTGCGGAGGAAGACCACTCAACGCTCTTCACCTTTCGCATGGAGATCATAGGGATTTCCTCCTTAAATGCCAATATTTGTCTGTGGAAGTGGGAGGAGCGGTCCCTGACAGAGAAAACTTGGCCTGGTCCGCTTTATGGAAATCTGAGAATTTCCCAGAGCCGTCAGAAAAACTACCTCTTTTCTGAAACTCCACCTCCCCGTTTCTGTCTCTGTAGCCCGTTACCAGGTCACACACATTCTTGTCTTATGAAAGAGGATGTGTGTTGTCATAGGAGTGAGGAGGGGTTCAAAGACAGACCAAAAAGGGGGTTCAGAGCAAAAAAAAAAAAGGACACTAAGCGAGAGTTTTCACTTGAGATGAAAGCGCTCAAAGTCAAGGCTCTGAGAGGCCGGGTGTCCTCTCTGAAGACTTTGATGACGATGGACGGAGTGAATGAGAAACAGAGAAGAAAGAGAAGAGAGGGGATGGGGTAGGGG
>NC_050535.1:9837568-9842436 GCF_002922805.2 Oryzias melastigma
CAAAAGAGTGAAAAGATGGGGCTAACAGAAGGAAGAGAGGACAACACGAGGGAGATGAAAACGGGAGAAACAAGTGCGACAAAAGAGAAGCTAGGAGGGAGCTGGGGAGCGTATTAGGCCAGCACAGTGACAGAGCAGATTAGCATCAAACAAGAAAGGCCACAGACGTGTGTGTGTGTGAGTGCGATCACGGAAACAGAGGACATATTCATTGCAAAGACGCCACCAAGGTGGATGGAACTTTGATGATGCAGAATTTGGCTAAAGGAAAACTCAATGTGTGTGTGTGAGAGAGAGAGTGTGTGTGTGTGGCTTGCTGAATCTGCGTAGGCTCCTGTTTCAAGTGGTGGTGCAGGCAGGTAGGGGAGGAAGAGGAGGAGGAGGAGGAGGAGGAGGTGGAGGAGAAAGGGGAGAGATCCACAGAAAAGGGCCTTGGGGGCATCCTGACACACATCAAGTACATTTCCATCTCCACATTACCTCTATGACTCACACACACTCGCACACACGTTTAAGATGGGAAAAACATAACTGGTGTGTCCGCGCACACATGTTACACACCGCCATTCCCACACAAACATCGACCCACGCACCCGCGCTCACAAACACACACAACCATAAATAACACCCACACTCACACCGGAGAGCCACACACAAGCGCGGAGTCTTCGCTCGCACTAAGGCGGTTGGTTCGTCAGGGGGGTTAGAATTTGCATGGCTGGGCAAATTTTCCTTGTGCTAAACTCTAATCCACTCCTGTATCTCTCAGACACCTGCCCCACAAGAAAAAAAAAAAACCTTAACATGCAAAACACCTTCCCACCCTCCTCCATGGCTCCTCGGCCAACAGAAGACTTATTCACCTGGCCTCGCCGACTCTTTTCCTCTCTGTCTGTCTTCTTGCAAATTTTTACATTTATGTATGCAAATAGGCTGTTCCCCTTAAGCCTGTTTCAACAGTAACTTCCTGGTGTTTGGAGAAGAATGACAGTCTTGTTTGAGGCATGGGGTTTGTGAGGGGAACAAGTGCTCACATCTGTTTGGGCGTCTTTTTCTCCATCCTGAGTACAACAGAAATGGATCTGGTAACATACAACTGTTTAAGAGTGTAGTATCAAACTCCTGCAGTCGCGGTTAGGAATGCTTCTCAGCTTTATGGGATCAAAAAAGTTCCTTTAAAGAATTCCATCACCAATTACCCTCTTGAAAAAGTCATAGAAAATGACATCTTCAATTAGACAACATAATCTGCTTTGTTATCAGGTACAATTCTACCTTTTGAATGTTTCAAAATTTAACAAATGTTCAAATTTCGTAAAGTTTTTCATCCTTTCTTATACTCTGTTACATTTAAAAGTCACTAAAATGTTAAAAAATGTAAATTTACGTCCTTGAACAAAGGCTAAAATATTTTACTAACCAACTTTAGACATGATATAGCTAATAATAATTAATTTTTTTTAACTGTTGTTTTTTTTCTTTTAGCTTTTTGTTTTTTCTTACTTTTTGTGAATTAAACTTATAAAAGCAACATTGTGAGCGTAAGAAAATTGTTTTCTAAACTCAGAATAATGTGAATAAGGTAAGATGTCTTGAATAATAAAATTAAATCGACTTGTTTTTTGGAAAAACACCTAAAACAAATGAGAAATACGGCATATCTTAGCGATAGTCCTTATAAGCATATTATTCTGACTCAGTGACACACCTTTCCTAACCCATAAATCTCAGACCCATTTTTCCTAAAGAATAAAATTATATAGAATACACCACAAACCAAGTACATCACTGAGTTTTATCTGTGACATTGATGTCATCATGGTTCTCTTGGGTTACGGTACAGACACATAGTTATAATTGGTACATTTTTGCAGCAAAATCCATTCGAACAGGTTCTAGATGCGTCCATTGTTTGCCGTTAATGCGTCCGCTTTTTTGCACGTTAGTCATCGGGGTAAAACGTTGGAATTTACATTTCTAAGAGTGGCAAGTGTGGGTAATCTCAGAGTCCCTCCTTAATAACCCCCCTAAATACTGTCCCCTCCCCAATATAATGGCATTCAACATTTAACTAAGGAAATAAAAGTTATAAAAATAAAAGCCACAAAAAATCCAAGAAAAAAAAAAATCTAAACATAAATATCGTTACGATGAATTTACAGACAGATGGATATAAAAAAAAGGATAAATGCAACATCAACAATTTAGATTCCTGCTTGTCCCAATTGCCCGGTACAGACGGTATCAGGAGGAGCATCAAACTTATAAGACGAATAGATCAAAGGATAGGTGAATTGATGTGATGATAGTGTAACAGACTATAAAGGTTTCTGGGTTTCCAGTCATTTTGATGGTGTGGGTTCGAATCCCACCGCTCCCACCAATGTCTTCCAGGGTTTGGTGTTGGGTGGTGTCGTAAGAGGAGTGAAATCATGGAGCTTGGAGACAGACGTCCAATCACTTGAAAGGTCTCTTTATTGAATAACTCATGCACTGATAACACAGGCTTCCTACGGTCCACTACCGTAATTACAATGGTAAATGCGCAACAAGTAACAAACCCAGAAACTTTATAGTCTGTTACAATAGCATGAATTTCTATACATTTTAGGGGCTTGGAGGGATGTGGTACCCCAAACTCTCAGCACATCCAGACTTGTCCCCTCTGATATTGTACCTGAACCTCAAAGTGGCTAAATCCTGGCCAAACACTTAGGTAATTGGGGTGTGCCAAAATATTAGTCATGTGATTGATTCTCAATGTGTTCTCACCAAATATCAATCTTTTATTTTTGATTGAAGAAGCTGTAAAATGTCATATTTGTCATCATTTGGTGAGACGTTCCATGCAGCTACTTGAAGTACTCAATTTGTGTTCCACTGTTTACAACAATTTTACACTAAGTAGTGGCACTGCTGTTCATGTTAACTATTGTTACCACTGAATTTTACAGAAAATTCCAATTCATTTGGTGTCAAAGACAGTATTACTGATTTCAGAAATGTTGCACTAAAGTGTCTATTATTTGTTGCACAAAATAAGTTGTTTATAATGATTGTGTTCAAGCTAAAACATAATAGGGAAATATCTCCCTTAAAAAAGTATGTGTTCTTCTATATAATATGAATTATTAGAGACGATCTTTACCAATTATTGCAGTATCACGATATCATCGATATCGCGAGTCATGTATCGCGTCATATCGTGATGTACCTAGTAATTCCCAGCCCTATTAGGTATAGTGAGAATGTATTTCTGCTCCTCTTCTTAAGACTTGTGCTCTTCTTTTTAAAATGTGTTTTTTATATTGTGGCTCCAGTTACGCAGAAATAACTTCTGTGGTAATATAACTCAAAATGTGATGTCCACACACATAGATGCCAGGTCTGTAATTGAAAAATTGATACTTTTTTTCCGTCACTTCACCTACCCTCAACAGAAATACAAAGAAGTACTTTAGCGTTCATTGTTTTTCTGTCAGTTACAGTTGTTTTTGCACTTATCATCTGCTTTGCCCTGATGGACCTTCAGTTGATGAGGACCTCACGTACACAAGTGCGCGCCAGAGTCTTTCAGAGCCTCCCTTAAGAGGCCCGAAGATGGATGCGAGGAAGTTTGGGAGTGTGCACAGATCTGCCCCAGTGGACGAATAATGACAAAGAGACGGAAGGAACCGCACAGAGCGAGAGCGAAGCACTTTAAATGGGAGATGGGGCAAAACTTTTACCGTTCACAAGGACGCTTATGCAAACGGTCTCTTTTTCCATGCTTCCTTGCTGTTTTCTCCCTCCATCGCTCTCTTCTTTGTCTCAAAGCTCAAAGCTCTCGCCCTCCATCCCCGATCTATCCATCTCCCTTCTCCCCTCTCCCCCTGTTTCTCTCCCCTTCCTCGCACTAAAACAGTAGGGCGCTTAACCTTGATAACAGTGAGATTTTTTTTCCCTCCTCAACCACACAAACGCACACACACACAGGAGCAGGAGAAGTGCTTTGCCAGCATGCCAGGCCGGTCCAAGGGACGACTGTACCCTTCGAGGTGAACAGGACACCGGGAAATGCAGAAACAACAAAACACTCTCGCACACATAGAAATCCAGCTCACTCTTTCTTAACTGGAGCCTGTTAAAGGTCTTTTGTCAGCTGACATTGAAAGAAACACTATACACGCACACCCCATGCGACAAAAGGAGAAGTGTGAAAAATGAAACGCACTAAAGGTGAAGTTGCCTGTTGAGAATTTATGATTCCAACACAAATTAACTTCACACTGCTGATTACGGGCGAAGCATAAGGAAGTGCAAACACACAGATGCGAAGAACTGTCAGGAGGAAACTGACACAAAAGAGGGGGAATAAGTGTTTGCAGACTTCATCATCAGACACGACTTCCTCTTTGATTTGTGATCTTTAAACAAAAACGAATTGTTCCTGTATGCATGAGAAGATGCTTGAACGTTGTGCTTTTGTGGAAATCCACCTGCAGAAGAGTTACCTCAAAGTCGTTGGCCTTGTTGTAGTGCATGTTGAGGGCTCGGAAGAGCTCGCAGTCCCGGCTGACACTCAGCTCCTCTGCGCCGGTGACCCCGTCGTTGATGGCCTGGCGGGCGAACTTCTCCATCTGGATGTAGTAGAACTCCCTGAAGTTGCTGAACCACTTGATCAGCTGGGAGGTGATGCAGCGGTTAAACTGGAAGAAAGGACGGCAGGGTCTGATGAGGGATCCGAGGACGTTTTACACTGGATTTGACAATAGTCAGAGAAGCTCCTTCATTTGAATGGATCTCGTATTACGGAGTGAAGGTGGGAGGAAGATCGAAGGCAGGTTACGGAGCGAAACGGAATAATAGAGATATTAAGCAAGATTGCA
>NC_050535.1:9842658-9843370 GCF_002922805.2 Oryzias melastigma
ACCTCCCACTCAGGGGACAGGAGGAGAAAAAGAGCAAAATAAGAAGATGATAAGAAGGGCCTGAGCTCTGATCTGTTCTGCTCCACTGGACTCAACTGGATAACTGGATTTGTATCCTAAAAGGGTTTTATATTATTACTGATCAAAATAATTGATTTTATCTACGTTTAAAAACCTAAAGGGCAACATTTCACTCATATTCAATAATTGAAAATGAATCAATACATTTCAAAGAATCAGTTAACTGATTAAAACTGTTTTTATAATGCTGATACATTTTGGAGATGCACTGTTTTTACATTATTTTAGTCAAATTAAGTCTAAAACAGCAATTTATCTATAAATCCGATTTTTTTCAGCTCATGTTTAGCTATCACATCAATTAAACTCAGAACCCTGGTTTCAAAAAAGCTCACCAATCTTCATTTAAAAACCCACACATATGGGCCCCCCGCCCTCCCCTTTGCTCTTTCCGTGGCGCTGGAAGAAAGGGGGGACAAAACGCAGCTAAACGCTGAGCGGAGATCTCGCTGGGGAGGCAGAGTGGTTTTGACATGGAGATTAGACTCTGGCTATTGTTTGACAACACGGACACACACATTTGTTGTGATCTGGAATGGCAGTCAAACGCATGGAGATGACATGCTGGGGGGGGGGACCAGAAGGAAGGTAAAAGTTGTGACACAACTGAAGGAGTGGCTTTTTGGGACGC
>NC_050535.1:9843842-9932122 GCF_002922805.2 Oryzias melastigma
ATCTATGCAAGCAGGTCGTCTGAGCAGCGGGTTCTCATATCAACGGCAGTGACACAGTTCCCATCGCTCATGTTTGAGACCTTCAGTGTCAAATTTGTACTCCAGCGGCGGGATGCATTCGTCGCGTGGAGAAGGTTTTTGCAACCCAATCGCAAAGACTCAAAGTCATCACATTATTTGACCTACAGTAAAGCGGTCCTAGTGGTAGTTTAATTATGAATATTCTGCTTTTAGCCAAAATTTTAAAAAACTGTGTTCAGCAGAAGTTCATTAAAAGTCGCTTCAGAGTTCCGAGTAAGCCTGCACTTATTTCCCATAATCCCTATATAGGTTTACACTCTCTCCCACCAGTTTACAGCTCCTCACAACCTCAAGCTAACATTAGCGGTGCAACATCAGAGCTATCCGGCCGTACAGTTTTAAGCCAGATGTCAGCTCGGACAAAGATGTACTTTGATCTATTTTGCAAGTAGATGAGTGGAGAGGAGCAGGGAGCTTATGGCCACCGACTATACAGTTTATGAATCAACTACAAGTTTTTTCAACTTCATTTTTTCCATCTGATCCTGATTCACAACAATTTTAATAAAGAAATACTCAGAAATGCAGTTTTAATCTTAATTTTCTTTATATAAATCCTCCATAGTGAGAAAAATGCCACAAGAACGCGCCAAAAACACAATTTTCATGAACGCAACTTAGTTGAATCTACAAGAGAATACACATGAATTTGGAGCCTGAAGCTTCCAGGAGTTTTGGTTCATTAAGCTGCTGGTGGGACACTGAGACCCCCCCTCAGCAGAGGCTAAGGACGAGTGTGTTGAGTGAAAAAGGAGAGACTCGGTTCAAAGACGCACATCACTGGAGCTCCTTAATCAAAGGCGGCAGAGGTCAAGCCGCACAGACATGAGATGCGGCGAGGGTGATGTGTACATTTGAGCGCACAAGAGTGTGTGTGTGCGCCCGGCTGAGAGGCAGATGAGGGAGAGACAGGGAAAGTGTGTTCCTCACACTCAAGAGCCTGTGAAAGGTCAGCGCTTAGTGCTAACAGCGCAAGATAGAAAGTGGCATGCACATGTGCCGCGGAGAACACTGAAGCATCCTTAGTGTTATCAGTCAGTCATGGGGTATTCTTAGACTTAAACATCCATTACACAAAGTTATGTCCCTTTGTTAGCTAAAATGTTAAACGGAGGGATGAAAAGCCAAACTGTGTTTTCTGCCAACAATGCAGCAGAAAGCCCACAGATGACCTCAGAGTGCTCAGCTACATCCAGAACAACCGGGGAGGAGAGCAGAAAGACACAGAAGCCTGGACGGGCCTCCCTCTCTTTCTGCTGTAAGCCCCTTCACAGTCATCGGGGCTTACCGACGTTTCCTGTTTTCGCAGGAGTGAATTGTGGGAGATAATCTCCTGCAGCCCTATTGGCTGACTGCACAAAAAAAAAAAAAAAAGCGGGTCTGGAAAGCAGGCTTTTGTTGCTGCTGTGACTCAAAATCCAGCCGCTGGCTTTTCTTTCTCCCCAGCCGTGCTGAAGCACACATGCTGAGCGACACCATCAGCGAAAAAAAGAAAAGAGGGGAGGGAAGGGGGGGTACAGAAAAGGGAAAACCGCCTTGACCTCTGCTGCCCCCCAACACATGACCAACCCGACTGACTCAGAAAAAAGCATCAAAAAATCAACTTTGCATGCAAAAGTTAGTAATTGATCTTACAACTTTTCCATGTCATTTCTTGAACTTGTCAGAAGAATTAAAGCCAAAGTGGCAAAATCTTTAAAAAAAATCATAAAGAACAACAAATAAAAAAGCTTAATCCAGGGGCACGGCAGCTACAGTGCCCCCCCTTTAGTGAGCAGAGCCCTCTTTGCATGTTGATTATGTTCCTGATAGTCTGAGCCTGATTTAACAAGAACCGATTAACCTTAAAGACTGTTGTTTGAAGACAAGCGGTCTCATTCCCATGCACTCATTTAAAGTCCATTGTTCTCAAATGAGAATTATAATCATAAAAAAAATGTCATCCATAATCCCCCAAAATATCTTGACCTTGTTTGAGCTTGATGAGGCTACTCATGGTGATGCCACCTCCACATCTGTGACTAATCACCCCAGTAAATGATCTCCAATTAAACCAGTTAAAACATAGGTGTGTTCAGGTTCCTCGCGGGGAAAAAAAAGACATTTATGATTATTGTTTGGGTTGTTCAGTGACATTTTGTCTAAAAAAAAGGGACAGCTGATAGAAAGAGGAACTAGATTTGAATAAGATGTCCTGGAATCCAAAACACACATTAGGTCACAGGCTGAACAGGATAAATATTTATTGAACACACTAAAACGGACTTTTTAAAACTTTAAAATCACAACTTTTTAACATAATTATTACCTAGATATATAGCATTACCTGCATTAATGCTAGTAACTGCTGTGAGCTGAAGATGCTAGTGGTGATAGCTGAAAATGTTGAAGCTGATAGCCAACTAAAATATTAGCTAAAAGCCAAACTAGCATAAAAAACAAAAAAAATGTATTAATAAAATGTAGGTTAGCCAAAACAGCTAGCATGTAAATATTAGCTAAACTCCAAAATAGCCTAAAAAAATCTTAATAAATGCCAAAATAGTCAAAAGAGCTAACAGAATGACAATTTTTAAAACTTTAAAACTGTAACTTTTTAACATAATTATAAATAATAAAAGGCAGGAATATTATTCCAAAATTAATCAACTTAAACCTTAAATAACTTTCAATATTTTACTCTCCGCAAAAAATATATTTTGTCAAAATTATGCAAGTTAGAAATGTGCGCAAACATTAATAACAATAAAATAAAATGATCTGGAGGGCCGAATCCGGCCCCTGGGCCTTGACTTTGACACGTGTTCTACATCTTTCCATTACACACCTCAGCTCTCTAGTTCTTTCATGTAAACCTTTTCAACTTCCCTTTAGTTTGATCTTTTGCATAGACCTTAACTCATCAAAGAAGAGGGCTTCGGTTCAGGTGAGCACTTCACCAAATTAGTAAAGGAAAATTTCATTAAACAAACAACAACAGAACACAACATAAAAAGTGCTTAAAGAAGATAAAACATCACGTTTAACTTACCTTGACATCAGAGAAAAACATTTTGAGCATGTTGGAGCTTGGGTAGCGGGTGTAGAAGAACATGAGCTTGGCCTTCTTCAGATGGTTGGGGGACAGACCTTCCTGAATCTGAGAACAGCTGCCATTAAGGACATTAACACAAGATCATGTGAACAACCTCTGCTTCACCAAGCAAACATGCCACACACACTTTACGTATTTTCTAATGACTTGTGGGAAAGTTTGGCAAGAAATTGTCATTTGGATGATGGGTAGCCAAATTTTCCTTTTAGGCATGAGATTGCTGGAGGGGGGGAGAAGACAGTGAGCCATTTGCTTGCAATTAGCATCGTCCGTATCAGGTGTGAGAGCGTCACGGTAAATAAAACGCTGGCCAGCAGTACAGGCCATGCTTTTACACGAAGAGGCTGATTTCACAGTCAAAGTGAGCAGACGCCTTTAGCCCACACCCTGTTCTAACCTCCACCCAGGAGCAGGAGGAAGAAAAAAGGGGGCATTTGCATATCACAGACAAAGACAGCAGTTAACGCCAGTGACGGTCAAGAAGCCCTAACGGCTTGGCGAAGGCGCATGCCAACATGACTGTCTGAAACTGGCTTTATATTTGCTCCCAAACTCTAATCACGTCAGCATAAAAAACCTTCTCATATTCCTTTTTTTATATATAAATAGGATCCTTGTTTTCCTAATGGATCCCCTGGACTGAACAGGAAAGAGATGGACTGGTGGGGGCACCTTGAGGGACAGCACGGTTCCAGCCTTCAATTACAACCCCTTCCCCTCCTTCTGCTCCACCCCCAACCCCCCCAAAGGCTGTCAGCCACTGCCAAACACTTGGAGGAGCAAAAAGAAGGAGGAGGAGGAGAAGGAGAAGAGAAGGACTGAGGCTTTGGACTCAGCCATTGATGGGAAGCCTGAAACACATCTGCGCCGCTCAACCGCCCAAGCCATTTCCATGGTGAATTAACAGCCGTATAATGCATCTGATAATATCAATCTGGAGGATAAGACATTGAAAAGGGAGCAGAGGTGGGGGTAGGGTGACTGTTGAAACCACAGGATGGATGGGGCTCAAAAACGCCTTCCACAAACACCGTTTACACTCCGCTCATTTTATTATCTTTTGAAAAAGCATTTCCGGTGGTCTTTTAATTATAATTATGTCAATTTCAGACAAAAAAAAATGTTATTTTTTTGGATGCTTTCGTTTCTTTAAGAGTTCATCAAAAGTCGCTTCTGAGTTCCGATCATCATGATTTCCCATCATCCCTATGTTTACACTCTCTTTTGCTAGCTTACGAACATTAAAACCCCCCAAAATCTAACTTAAGTGGAGCAACAAAGATGACAGGCAATATTGGAGCTATCCAGCTGTACACTCTTGAGCCAGATGCCAGCTCAAACTAGGGAAATGAAGACATACATGGATCCATTTGTCTGCAAGCGGATGCTACGTCACTGCTACAGGCCTTCTTCAATGGCACAACAATTTGAATAAAGCTATGAAATGTAATACAAGAATATGTTAAAAACACAATTTTCATTGGATTGGGTCTTTAAAGCCATCACTTGACATCCTTTTGTGATGTACAGTCGTTCAAATCAGTGTCAGATGTGACTATAGAGGGAAGGGGAGAAAAAAGGCATCAGCTGCTGGACTGGATTGCCCTTGGCCCCGGGGTTACCCAGAAGAGCCAGCAAATGCTGAACCACACTATGTTGGCTCCTTAAAGACCCTGTCTACTTTGTTTGATTCACTGGAGGAGAGGGACAGGGAAAGTGTATGCAGCAAGGCTCTTTTGGGGGGGGAGGACCCTGGCAGACTGCGTTACTCTGTCAGGCCTGGCCAAAAGAGCAGCACTTCACTTTCCACACCACACCATCTGCTGCAAGTGGAGGCGATACAATGGATCCTCAGACAGGGAAACAGAGAGAAAAAGAGCAAGGTGAGATGTGTCTGTTGTGAAAGCTGTGCGCCTACACACAGATTTGTTTTTGCTTTTTTTGTTGGAATGAGAAATACTTCACCGTTTCAATCTCGTTGAAGAGACACCACCTCTGGAGCTGCGAACTTAAACTAAATGTTTTCTACCTTCATCCGCCAATTAAAAGGCCTTATATTTCCTGATGAGACATTTTCATCTCCAGTTCACTCACAGCTTGCAAATGTAATAGTGATTGGACTTGGGGGTGGCGTGCAAGGCTATTATTTTGTCATGATGGTGCACTCACACCAGCTGGCCCACTGTTCGCCCGCCACCTCTGACAAGACATCACCCAAAGTCGTGAAAGGAAAATAGCTGCTCTGCTTTCTAATTCCAGGTGTAAGGACAAGAAAATTTGGAGCTGGACCGTGAACAAATGAGGAAATTGATAGGAGCCATCTGCTCCATAACGCTGGTGAGAGCCGGTGAACTTGAACGCACCTCGAAAATGTCTGACAAGCTGTCTGTGACTCGAAAAGAGAAACGTGGAATCAGGGAAGAATTACTTGTAGACTTGACATAAAAAAGTTCAAAGATAGACCTCATGGAAACAAAACTTGTCTATTAGATTAACCCTGGGAATCGAAGATGAAAGATTAAAAAACAATCCACATTTTGTTCTATCGTTTCTTTCCATTTGGGGGAATACGTCTTTTAATGCCTTGAATTTCTAAATGCTACAATGAAAGCCACAGCATCTGGCATATGTGGTTATTGTTTGATTGTTTTCTACTTTCTCTCACTCTCTGGATGTCTCTCCCTTTTTCTCTTTTCATCCCTCCATCGGGAGCCTGTAGAAGCAAAGGATTATGGATCTCTGGAAAGCGTTCACCCTTGGGTCAGAAGACAAGACAAGGCGAGGTAATGAAAGATAAACAGCTCGCTGCAAACACCTGTTAACGTCCGCTTCAAAGAAAAGGCGAAGAGGCGGGGGGTTTGCAGGGAGGGAGGGAAAAAAAAAGTATTTGGCTGCCAAGCAACAGCCGAGGGGACCCTCGGGCTGTTGACAGATCTTTATGAAATGAAAAAAAGAGAAAAGAAACGACAATGATTGTGGGCTTTTTACAACAGCGATGGATGATAAGAGGAGCACAAGAGAAAACACAAGCAATCATAAATATACATCTTTTACCGAGTCCTCAGGCAAACCTTTCATGACACGCACACACAGAAAAGACACAAAGAGTGCAGGCACTCAGGTGCAGACAAAAGGACAAAGACAAGGTGTTCTCTTAACTAATACATCAACAACAGCTGAAAGGATGTAGGAATCATTTCTTGAGCTTGTAATGAATGTTAATGGAGGGAGGACAAAGTCTTCTCAGAGCAGGAGTGAAACTTTCATGAGGGTTAGTGGGAATTGCATGTAAGGTATACTAAAGAGACATAAGGGGGAGACAGAAGAGACTCACTGTAAGTGTTTAAGCTATTAGTTCTGTGTCTCTAGGGGATTCAACAGGAGCCTCCCGTGGGGGATCGCCTCTTCAGCCATAGGGCACGATTGGGGCACACTGGGGTTAAACTATAAGGCAGGCTGTGATGCCTTAATGTGTCAAATTTGACAGGAATATCTCTTCTCTTGTCACGTCAAACCACTTTTGAGTTAAAAAACACATAATTTTAGCGTCACGTAACAACAAAGGTTTGAGGAAATATCTCTGCGGTAAGAAGGAAGAGGTATGAGTTTAAAAATAAACACAACAATGGAGAAGAGAACAGCAGTGGGAGGGAAAATGATTCATCAACAATTTCTCAGTTTCTTAGACTAGTTTCAAACAGACCTGGAAATATTAGAGTTTGAAGCGTTTTTGCCTCAGAGATCAACTTTTCTGGACAACTAGCTTTGACCACATTCAACCTTCATTGTCAAAAGGATACATTGCTGCCTGAGTAAGGTGAGATGTCAGCCATGTCCTGAAGATCGCCACACTCTGACTTGATCAGGGACAAGGACAGACCCTCCGCTGTGCTGCCAGGGTGTGCTGGTGAGCAGGAGCGGTGGTGATGCCCCAGGTGGTGCCCTGATGTCATCTTGGTCCTCAGGCTGGTGGTCTCTCGGGACAAGTCCATGGAGTCTGGTGAGGAGCGATCCTTGCCGGTGTAACCACCTGTGGGCCCTCCAAGAGGAGTTTGAAAGGGATAACCCATGAGGGGTAGAGGAAAGGGGTGTCTAAAGGATGGAGGGCTGAAGCCCATGGTGGCTGAGAGTGAAGAGGGGTGAAGGACAGGGTGGTGATGACCTCCATGAGCCCCTACAGCTGACGACTGGTGGTGGTCACTGGGTGTCTTCCTCACAACTAAGGGCAGGGCTTCGGTTTGGTCGTTGGCAGTGCCCGGGATGCTGGGCATGCTCGCAAAGGATTCAAGTGAATTAGGAATGATGACATCACCAAAGCATTGCAGCCTTTGGTTAGCAGTGTGGAAGTTGGGGTTGTCTCCATTGACAGCAGTTGGGAATCTTTCTGGCGGTATAGAAAGTGGAGGAAAGGCCTGCTGAGGAGTAGGGCGTGGCGGCTTGGCGAATACCTTTACTACTGTGTCCACCACCTGAGTCATGGCTGAATTGAGCTCCTGCTTCAGTGTTTCCGCCAGCTGTTTACCCTCAGCATGCATAGAGGCACCTGGACCTCCCTGTCCTTTGTTTCTGCCAAGTCCTTCTCGTCTTGGCTTCTCTCTGTCGGCCAATAGGGTCTGCTCCTGAAGCAAAGCCCGCGCCCTATCCAGGAAATGGCCCGGATCCAGATCAGACATCTCATTGTCAGAGCGCAAGTCATCTCCACCCCGATCGTCAATGCCAGTGTCCGATCTAGTCGGACTGTCCTCTGACATGTTTCCTATGTCATTGTGAAGGTCGTTGTGTTCTGAGTCATCAGTGGAGTCATAGATTTGGAAAAACTTCTCCTGCAGTTGCCGAAGCTGTTTCTGCATGTCCTCCAGCTGCAGCTTGAGCTGCCGCCGCTCCTCCTGCTTCTGTTCCTTTCTCTGGCACACCAGCTGGGTGAAGCTCTGCTGCTGCTGCTGAGGCAGACGCTGTTTACGCTTGTTCTCCCGGCTGCTGCTGCTGCTGCACACCTCACCTCCCCTCGGGCTGCAGGGAGCCTGCTGCTGCGACTGAGGAGGAGGGCAGTCCATCTCCATATGCCTCTCTCCAGCCATGTCATGGTCACGCTCGTGACGGGAAGCGGCAGGCACCACCACACTCGGTGAGTGGCTCATTCCGCGTATTATGTTCTCTACGCGGGCTCGCTTGGCACGCAGGTGTTCGTCGTTGAGGCGTTCAATGTCAAAAGTGGTGAGGCTGGGGCGGCCGAACGGGGACAAGCACTCTTGAGGAGTGCTGTCCTGAGAGGAGTTACTGCAAGCATCCTCTTGGGGGGCGTCTGAACTTGCATTAGAGAGCCCTGATCCGGGAAAGCCGGATTCACCTCTATCACCCCTGTCCCCACGTTCCCCCCTCTCAGGTCCCCCACCATTTTTAGCAATGTTATTCTTGAGAAGCTGGGAGATTATGGTAGTGCCGGGGAAGGGCATCATGGTGTCCTCATAAGAGTTGGCCCTCTTGAGCAGCTTTCGGAGAACATTGGACTTGGACTCACTGTCACTGGCTGACACAACGCCAGGCCCACCATGCGGCTGCACTACAGAGCACTCCATGGAGTCGTTGTCTGATCCGTGGAGAGAATGGGAGCTCAGAGAGTTCATGGCACTAAAAATGGCTGCTTTGGCTCGAGCAATGTTATCAGTGGCTACTGCTGTGGCTGCTGTGGAGGAGGTTGTGCTGCCCACGGTCCTCTTAACACCAATGTCCACACGTCTTCGCTTGGTCTGTCTGTTCAGGAGGGAGTCGCTGTCATGGTCCGGCATCACGGGCTGCTGCTATTGGGCCATTTCCCACAATCCCAGTCCTCTAGGGCAAAACCTCTCAGTATCTGCGGAAGAAAGACAGTAACTTGCCACTGGAAAATTTTCATCAAGACTCTTTTAAAATTTGATTACAATTTAAATTGATGAATTATCAGATAAAATATGAAGAATTACATATATTATTGATATTTAGAGTTATTTTACTAAACCACCAGGATGACGTCCACAATTACATTTCAGCGATAAGGACCAGTGACACAGGGGGAACGACAGCAGGCGAGAAGGGCTCAGAATTAGGCCTTGGCTCGGCATTCCAGGGCAAAGTCCTACATTTTATCCTGTCCCCTGCTACATGCTGCGCGACACTGAACCAGTTCCCACGGAACACAAAGCTGCATAAAATTATGATAATTACTTAAGTACTTGTCCTCATTTCCATGAGTGTGTAGTGTGAGTCCACGCAGGAGTGAACAGCTCACAAAATTAGGAAAAAAAGTGTTTTTACCTAAACATAATTCAGATTTTAAACCCCCCATTTAATTTCAAATGCTATTTACACATTTTGTGATTTCTTACTGAAACCACTGAGTTCACTTTGATCAATATGGCCATCATATCTTACTCAATAGGGGAGAGGGACACATAAAAGACAGACAAAACAGACCTATTGATTTTAGTGCCAGCGTGAGCTCACTTCTGTGTTTTTTTGTTTGTCTTTTCATCTGGCAAGGGCAGTTAATTCTGCTCAAATGAATAGGTCGCAAGGGTCAACTCTGCCAAAGAGCAACTTAAAGCGCTCTTACAAAAAAAAAAAAAAAACCCCTAATGCCCCTCTGAAAGCAAAACGTTTTGTCGGTACAGGTCTGCATCAATAATGCTGTGTAAGCAGAGGTGTCGTAAGAGATGCTTCCAGTGTCGGAGGCAGCTGGAAGCAGATGCCTTTGTGGGAGCAATTAAAACAACAAGTTTGGAAATTCTAAATCACTTTTTTATTTTCCTAAACTAAAAAGGGGAAAAAAATATTTTTTGTTAGTCATATATTTAAGGCAGTTTGTAGATCCACAACGGATCAGTGAAAATAAAAGATGATGTACTTTTATAAGCTGCAAATTTAAGACTTATGGTGATAATTTACATCTTAAGAACATATATTTGATTCCAAAAATTCCCTGCAAATTGAATCAAAAACCAGAGGAAATTTAACAAACTTTTTTTTTTTAGCTCTAATAAAAAAGTCTATTTAATTTTGAGAGCGTCACACACTGTGGAGGCACAAGCACACACTTTCTTTGTTACACTCTGACACAAGTGGCATCCCTTTCTCTGAAAACACTTTGTATATATTAAAAAAAAGATTTTCAGGAATATGAAAAGCAAAGTTTGCTGGAAGACTTGTTTTTTCCAACTCTTTGATAAACCATCCCAACAGTTCAATCAAAAAACCATTCATCTGTAAGGGTTAAAAGCTTGACTTGATCGCCTTCAGGATCTTAACAAAGAGCTTGAAATAGTCACCAGCACCTGTCTTTTTGCATTGCGCACCTGCCGCACACTGCCCATGCGCACTTACCCTCACCCTTTCTACCTCTTCAACAGAAAGCCATCAAACTTCTTCCAAATAAACACAAGTTTTGTTAAAAGATTTGGTCTATAACATAAACTCAACTATTTGAGACTTGAAAAAAGGATTAAAGTGAACTTATTAAAACGTTCAAATTTGTAAACTGGAAGTTTCCTAACATAAATCCTACAAAATGTTACATGTGATGTCTTTATATATGCTTTTATTCCCCTTAGGAAAGCCAAAAAGCGCACTGAGAAGAGGCAGCCCGGCTGCGCGCACTGCGCTGTCCCACAGCGCTGATGCTGAGGACGCGAACCCAGAGCGGCTGCAAAACGATCAAAAGTGTCGGGCTCTGAGACAGACTCTTCTGTGATCACATTTTACCTCAACATTCATCCTTTTACCAATCAACAAAAAGCCTCGGATGTCAGATTCGACTCCTCGGGGCAAAGAGAGTACAAAAGATGCGCAAACTGCGTTTTTCATCAGTCACGGAAGAAATCAAAAACTAGAATTTATGGTCTAAATTAACATCGTTATCACGTTTTGTGACCAAATGAAAGAAAACGCGGCTCTCAAACTTACTTTTCAAAGTTGCAAATCAACTTGATCACTGCTTTGATGAGGAAGGATGGGCTAGCGCTCACAAATCATCCTCAGCAGAACCCGGTCGCTCACAAATCCAAACACATCCGGACGAGCGACCGAAACGCAGCGAGCAAGGCTCTTTTAGTCTGCGCCATGAACACGGTTTCCCCGCTAAACTGTTGGATTATTTTCCCACACACCTTGGTCCGGAGAGCACAGGACAAGGAGGCATCCGCTGACAAGATTACTTACCCCTTTAGATGAGGATGGGACAACCTGAACTCCTGCGGGGACGAAAGAGAAGAAGGCGCACGGCAGCGCGCGGGTGTCTGGATGTGGAGCCGCGAGCGCAGTTTCTCCGAGAAAGAGGAGCTGGAATAAAGTGAGACGCGCCGGAGAAAAACGCGAAACTGAAGAAATAAAAGATGAAACGTGCGCTTCGGTTTCTCCTTCTGATCTCTGCTGTGAAATTGAGAGACATAGACAGAGAATGAGAGTGAGAAAGAGAGAGAGAGAGAGTGAGAGAGGGACTGAGCGTGCGTGCGTCTCCGAGGCGCACTGGGCTGCAGAGGACTGGATGCTGGAGCGCTCCTCCGCTACAAAGATTCACTTTAAGACGCGGCTGAAGGAAACAGGAAGACGTGCGCGTCACGAGCGGCGTGATGTAACTGTCGCAACCTACCAATAAGAAGCGTCCGGGCCAGAGAACGACGCACTGAACTCAAGCAGACAACGGGACTCGATCATGCAACCAAAGAGAGGGAGAGGGGGGGAAAGGAAATACCACTCTTACTAATCTCTGTCTCCAAAAAATTCGCCGAACACGCGAGTAAGAATCGCTTTGAAATGGCACTTTTACGCATGAAGCAAAAACGAACTTTTAATGTGTTGAGTCTAAATTTACCTTCATTAAGGGTTAATCCCGAGATATTTAATTAAAAAATATGTCAGAAATTGATTAAATATAAAGATTGATTAAATAAATCGATTTAAAACACTTTGGTTGTAGATTTCTATATTATTTTATGTGTTGACAAGGTTTAAGAACTTTTAAGAATTAATTTAGTAACATTTGGAAGAAAATATTTTTGTTTCCCCAATCCTTAGTTCATTATTTTAATATTTTTGTTTTAAATTAACTGCTTTATTTTGGAAGTGATTCGCTTTTCCTTAAAAAGACTTAGTGATTCTTCAGAGAAAGTTGGTGGATAAACGGTTTGAAATGGCACGTGGATGTTTTACGCATGAAATTCCAAGTGTGTTTAATGTGAAAACATGGCCGCGCCGCTTTGCTTTTGGATTTAAAAGGAAAATTTGACTGACAGCTTCGTGTTTCTTTGCACAATTGTCGGACAAGAGATGCTCTCTGTGATAAACCGTCTGTCGGTGTGTTTGCTGCAGTCTGCCTGTTCCAGCCCAATATTTGTTTCCTCCGCGCGCAAATTTTTTGTCTTTTAAAGTTCCCAAAATAAAGTAGGAAATTTAGATTTTTCCCCCTCCATTCAATGATTCGATTTTTCATGTCTTTTTTTAGCGGATGAGCTGAACCTGACATTTGATCCTTTAGCGCTGGAAAAACCTGTTTGACGCGTCGGATTTCTGAAATGATGACGGCTGCTGTCTTTCAGTCCTCCGTCCTTCTTGACCAGAATTTTACCATTTTTCGTGCGCTCTTTAATATAAGTTTTAGCCTTCTACATCAACAGATGGTTTTAAAATTAATATAATAGATTTCGATTTAATTTCAGTTTTGGAGAACACATTTTGCTCCTACTGACTCATTCCTGCATTTCTGCGGGGAAATATATTTATTGTTTTTATGTAATTATATTTATTTTTATTTTACGCATCTAAAATGTTGACTTTTTTGCAAGCTTTTCATTTGTTTTAACCATAATCTTCTTTTTCATCCTCTGCACGAACAGGATACTTAACGAGGAATCTTATTTTCCATAAACCTCTCAGTCAGGTGCCAAAAAGGAAAAGGCGCGTCTCTGTTCCATGTCGCAAGCAAGTGTTTTTTTTTCTTTTTAGGACCAACGAATTGCAACAAAGTCAGCAAAGTTTAGTGTATAGAGAGGCTTTTCCAAAGCAGGTGTCTACCCCCCCTTCCTAAACTGGCGCGCAGCTTGATTCGGCCTCGGCTCCCCTGGGTGCCGTCGGAGCGCATGCATGCAGGCACACATGGAAAAAAAGGCCGGGGCATTAAAGAAATGCGCGCTTGGAAAAGGAAGACTCGGGTGAGGTGGAGAGGAAACGTGCTGGTTAACACTGGCTGCTCTTATCGCGGGCCGTTCCAGGTGAATCAACCGGTGGATTTATTTCAAGCCAGCCCCCCTTTATCCAAGGCTTTTTTTTTCTGGGGCTGAGCGCAACACACCTTGATGCCTATGGAGCTTGCCTGTGCGCTCTGAAGTGCGCTTGATGGCATATTTATGGTCCAAAAAATAAATAAAAAAGAGGCTGTCGAAAACAGAATTCCCCCCACAGGAATCATAAAGTTTTTCCCTCTTTTAACATCACATTCCACATGTTGGTATTTCTGAAAACAAACTATTGCTCCTAATAATATTATTGATGCCATTAAGCTCGATTGGACGCAGGAAATCGGGTGAAAGCAGCGGAGGAAGCAAACTCTTGAGCAGCAGTTTCTAAAATGATCCTATCAGATAATGACGTGATGAGCTTCTGCAGCTCCATTTCTTTTCAGAGAGTCTGTTTTCGGAGAAATGGGAGCGAGCGGGAGAAAGACAACGACGCACACACGCGCGCGCACACACAGATGGTTGCGCTAAAAGCTGTTTTGTTCCGGAGAGGTCTCCGGGTCCCTGAATAAAAAGGTTTAGGAGACAGGACAGAAGAGAGGAGAGGACTGGAGTGTAATAAGTGAGTAGGAGTCTGAAGTCCTCGGTGGGCCTTCCGTCCGGGACTTAATGTATTCATCCATGATGAAGCTGGAGGAAGAGGAGCACTTGTTTTTGTGGCTATAAGATAAAACTCGTTTTAGAATCAAAAGGACACAATTATATTGTAAGAAAGTCGTTTTCTGTTCCAGTGTTGAAATAACAGCAATTTCCATGTAATCTAGTGTTTGGACATCAGGGCTGTGATAACTGGCACAGCATAGCCCCCATGACCCACATCTCTCTTTCTAGGCTACAAGTAGTGATGGTTATGTGACAGGGAGGGGGTCATCATGTGAATGAAAACATTCAAATATGCGATATTTGCATACATTCAGCAGAAAAGATGAGAAAACATGGATTTGTCCAAAAGAAAGTTAATAAATTATAAAGAAAAACTGGACAAATTTTAAAAACGTTTGCTAAAATGTGGAAATAATGATCAAATTAAAGGAATAATGCTTTTGCAGGCTGATGGGGCTCATTAAAACGCTCCTAAATATAGAAGGAGTTTTAATAGTAAAAGTCTGACAGGAGTTGGATCCAAGGGCGCGCTCGCGCACGCGTGCGTCCCGCCTTGGAGGTGCTCGGGCGCAGAGACATGCTGGGAAATCGCTTGGAACTGTATTAAGCCTGACGTCCTTAAAACAAACAATGGCACCATGAAATAAGGGCTTATGCGCTCAAAGTCAAAGAGCCCCCCCAGCAAATCCCCCTGTTTATCTCTCCCCTCTGTCTGACACGCACGCACGCGCGCTCGCTCACACGCGCGCACATCGTTTCTTGAGGGAGGGATTGGGATGGGGACCAACTTTGCTCCGATGAACTCTCACCTGTCAACATGGAGCAGAGGACTTTACTTAGTAAACATGAAAGGACTTTAGCTGCTGATTCTTTTTTTTTTTTTTCTCCGAAGGCCGAGGTTGCGCAGCGGCTCCTCTCAAGGCGAGGTTAAACCCACATGGTCTGGAACTGCGCATGAAGAGTGCGCACTTATTCTATTTTTTTAAATATATTTTTACGCATGCGCATCAGAGGCGCAACTTCATCCCGCAAACTTAAATAGATCTATATTCTTTTCAGTGAATACATTTCAATGAAAATAAGCTTTAACCCTGTAAAGCATAATTCAAAATTTCCTTAGAATTTGATCCACGTTTTCTGCCCTGCAGTTCATCATCATTCCGCTAGGGGCAGTAGAAGGGCTTCTCCCGCACGTTTAAAAATGGCTGCCTCCATGAAATCTCAAAAACACTTTAGGGAGGAACAAGTTTATGCATTTTTCCAAACTTTACGTGAGAATAACTAATCTATTGATATTCATTTTACAAAATTACTACTTTCTGTGTTGAAAGAATGCAAAATTTGTCAATAATAATTTCTTTATAAGGTAGTTACAACGTATTAAAAAAGTGTGGGTCAAATTTGCTTTTTTTCATTTTTTGCTTCATGAACAAACATTATTGTGAGCAAAAATTTAAATCACCAAACGTATCAATATGATACTCATAAAAATGAAATTTTTATTTTGTGAATTTTATTAAAGATTTTTTAAAACCACAAAAAATTATCAACTTTTCAATGAATCTAAATTTCTTACAGATTTAGGTTTCCATCATTTCTGAGGGAAAAAAAATAAAATAAAGGGCGAGGCTGCAGCAGATAAGCGGCGGTCTGTTTTCCCTCCTCTGAACATCAGTAATTATATTTGTTGGCGTGGAGGTAAGTGCTCCTCCCCGGGGGGCGTGCATTGTGCTCCGACCCACTCCATGTCATAAAACAAAATTACAAGGAAGGGAAGGATATTCCACAACAACAGGGGCGAGTCGTTAAATCAAAGAGAAGCTAAATTAAATCTAAAGGAGAGAAAAACATGACGGACAAAGGCGACAGCGGAGGGAGGGGGGTCACATAAATGAGTTTATTACAGCTTCTATGGTTTGTTTAAAGACCCACTCACTTTCTCTATAAGACATTTAAAGTTAATTAGTGACGCTTTGCTCCAAATCTGCACTTGAATATCATAAAGGGAGGTGTCTATAGGGTATGAAGTGACCCGCAAAGGGCTAAGTGCCTTTAAAGTGCTTCTTTCACCACACACATTAGTCTCTGGTTATAAGTTTAGCGCCTTGCTACACTCCACTCTCCTGTTACAGCTGTGGACATTCCCTCTTCTTGTACCTGTTGGCACCCTCTTGTCTGCTTTATGTATCTCTGTGACCTCTGACCTCCGGGGTGGATGTTTGGTCCTGGTGACACATCTCTGACCTTTCACACCAGGGGAGCTCAGCCGCTTCAGGGGAGGTCAGGAGGAGGCTAAGAGTTATAATTGGTAAACAATCACGCAGACGGAGAACACAGACGTCCAGATTCGGGGTTTGCTCGTTTTGCCGCCTGCGTCTTGACTGCAAATCACATTTGGGAAACTGAAGGCTTTTTATTATGTTTCGCTGTGCGTCTGGAAATGGATTGCTCCCTTGGGTGAAAGCTGCGATCTTATCTTGCTATCTGTTAGCCTTCGCAAATTAGGGGTCAAGTCAAAGTCTGTTTAGCATGACATAACTCGAGTTTCTGGTATAAAATTTAAAAAAATTATCATTTTTAAGAGTAATTTTCTTAATCAAATAACATTTTCTGGTTTTTGCTGTACCATTTTAGCAATTCACTTCACCATAAATAACATCGTTTTGGTTTTTTTGATTAAAAGGTAGGAGAAAAATCAACAATTTTGGCTTTAAAAATAAATCTTGGATTATGGCGTCTTAAGGCAAACTGTAACTCTCTAAACTGCATTTTAATATCGTTAGTCTTCAATTTTTAAATTTAATTTTAAACAAAACATGAACATATATTTCAATTAATTGAGGCTTGCAGGCCAACGCTAAATTCATATCTTTTTCTAAACTCTTGTCCGTTCAAATATTAACACTGCGTTTTACGAGATAAATCATGATAGAAATAGTTTTATTATATTTTCACATATTTTAATCATACAGTTCTTTACAACCTGTTTGAATCTTTCTATTGCCTGATTGGTGTTTGGCTCCATATTCTGAATATCCGATTTGAACCTCTTAAATGTAAAGTTTGCTTTTTGTCCCAATTTAACTTTTTCCTCTCATGATAAATAGCTTTTTTCTTTATAAAATAATAAAAAAAAAATCTTTTTGATTGCAATGGTTAGCACTCTCACTGTCCCAGCTGGCACTTTTCTGTGAAGTTTGCTTGTTTTGCAGGTTTTCTCCAGGCTTTCCATCTTCCTCTCACAGTATAAAAACATGCATCATGGGGTAACGGGTAAATTATCCCTAGCCGTGCTTGAAGGTGTGAGTCTGTGTGGGTACACCCTGCAACAGGCTAACCACCTGTACAACAGGAAGTTTAAGTTTTACTCATTCTTTTGTATCAGAGACAAATTCATCAACTTTTCTCTAACAGCCAGGGAATATCTAAATGTCTTAAATGTAAGAACGTTTCTCCCTGTGGAATAAAGAAATAAGAAAAAAAGAAATTAAAAAAACGAGTGAACTCTGAGATTTCATAGGATCCCAGCATCGTTTCACTGTCAAGCTACGGACACACCTAGCATGTAGCGTACATTCAAGAACAGCTAAATTTTTTTAGCCCATGATGTTCACACTGGACTAGCAGGGTGGGGCTTTTTCTTCTTTTTTCTGGTGTTTACTCACACATGTCTGCCACCTACAGTTGGGAGAATTTTAATTCAAACTTTTTCTTCTCCATTGGCACTTATATGAGTAAAAAGGGAAATCTGATTACCAAGGTTGACCCGGTTTAGCTCTCAACGTCTATTCAATGGAAAACGGTCTTAAAAAAATCTGTGCGAGAGTTTTAAACATGGAAGCTCAAATGTGTTTTTCCATTGACTTTTCATTAAACTTTTCATTAAAATTAGCTTCACATGTCGACAATGTCTGGAGGGCGTAGCCGCTAGCTGACGTGTATTTTTGGTGTGTGTTCAGCGCAGGGATGGATTCCGTCCTCCAGACATCTGCGTGAACGAGCTCCAAGTGCAGGTTGTGTTCTGAGGTGCGACACGGAGGGGCTTCAGACAAGCAGCCAGACAGTATACACCCTGGTCTACATTTATGCAAATGCGCACACACACATGTTCAAAGACCCCCCCCTGTGGACAGTGTTGTCTGCCAGCGCAGCTATAAATCAAGCTGAGTGCGGTGGTGAGGGCAAGACGCACCTTGTCCACGACGCCCCACTCCTGGGCTGAATAAACCATAACATCCTGACTCTCGTGCAGCCCGTCGGCCTCCGAGCATGACCCTAAAGAAGAACCCCCCCCTCCTGGATGGCCTCATCTACCCTCCCCATCTCTCTCCTCCACTTTACATTAAATATTGTGTAGCTACAATGGTGGCTTGAGCAAAATATCTGTTTTTTTCTAGAAATTATTCTTTTTTAATGACTTCCTCCTCAAAGGCAGATTTTACAGGGACACACAAAGTCGAGTGGAAGAAAATGAGAATAACAAAACGGCAGGAAGCAAGTGGTAACCGGGGGGATGCCGACTCCCTCATCCTGTCGTGTGCCTGTTTGGCACAGGTGTTCTGATCCGCTGACCCCCCCCCCCTCAGACGGCACACACACACTCCCATTACCTCAGGGTGTGCCGAGTTTGGCTGAGAAGGTGCACGACCCTGACCAGAGGAAATAAAATGTTTCTGGAAAGAAAATATCTGCAAGCTTAAATAAATCCAGACAGACATGCAAAACATAAAAATAAATGTGTGATTACTTTGAAGGATAAGGAGTGAAAAATGAAGACCTGTTCAAAATAAAACCTGCAATATGTTAAAGTTATTTAAATGTAATTTCTGAAGCAGCTCTTAAACATGCAAACAAACATTTGCATGTGGATGTGCGTATTTCTTCTGAAGTCTCTATCCCTTTATTCCCCTGTAAACACACAAGCTGTGTGACTCCAACCCCGACTATAAATGATCCGCACCAAGACTTGGGCTGATCCGACAAAGGAAAGTCCCATAATAGCTCAGTGTCTCTTTTGTTCTGTCGATATGAATAGAATAAAGTCTGTTCTTTGGACCTGCTAATGCTTTGAGATCCACTGTATTTGGCTTGACCTGCCGCCTGTGTTTTAGATGGCAGAAAAAGAACAAAATATGATGAATATTCAATGAAAAACATGACATTTTAAATTAATTTGGTTAGAATATGTGATGTTTATTTTGTGTTTAATTCTTTCTTTTTAATATTATTACAATATATTCTGTTTTACTGGTCACTATGTTTGTAGTTTAAAGACTTTTTTTTAAATATTGTTTTGGTTTTTCCGATAAAGCCTGTTTTATATTTGTATATGCGATGTGTTGTATTGTAGTTACTTTGAATTTCCAACTTCCTGTTTCCTTCTTTCATGTTTAGACCAGGTTGCAGATACCGATCACCAAGGCTGCTTCTTGTTTCTAACTGGTTCCTCAGCATAAGTTGATTTTTTTTAATCTTTTGTTTTCCATTTTTTTTTTTTTTTTAGGTCTTCAGCACTTTAATGTCCCACAAACACCCAACTCTGACATCACAAGACAATTTCAATTCTTTTTTCTTTGTTGCAGGAAATAATAAACTCTGAAATCAATTAACAAAACTCTTTAATTTGATCCATTAAAAATATTATTTTTTATCAATTTAAACTTTTAAGTTGAGCAACAAACTTTTAATTGATCCAATGATATATTTTTTTCAGTTTAGGCAAAAAGCAGCTAATAAGAATCTAATAAAAAAATAAATCAGAAAACGTTTCAGTTGAGTTTGATTAATGACAGATAAAGCTTTTCTTATTTTCCATCTTTCGGAGAATACCGTCCTCGATTGAGCAGTTGTTGGAACTCCATGCATTTTCCAGATTTCGTCCACTTCAGTCTAAAGTTTTGTCTTGAAAGTGAAGCATGAGAGTAAACCAAACCAAGTGAAGATACAAGATTTATTTATCAGCTCAATCAAACATAGAATTTGTTACATCAAGTGTGAAAACAACCAAAACAATGATCATTTGCGGTTGGAAAAAGCGAATTTGTCCTATCTAATCCTGTTAGTTCTTGATTTACACGGCAACGGATAAACCAGATTATTCAGAGGTTTGTTTAACTAAACTCCTCTTTCAGGGACTTTTTTAGAGTCGAGGATTGATTCAGTCTGTACACAACTTTGGTCCTCCTTATTAAAGCGAGGTACTAGTCCGTTAAGTTAAAGCTGTAGCAAAGCTTAAAAACATCAAAGATTTTGTATTTTATTTGATCTTTTCTGAATCAGTTTTATTTAAACAGAAAGAGCAATTCATGAACCTGTATTTCTCAGGATTTCACCAAAAGTGGAATCTAAATAAAAGCTGTTTTTGAAGGGTTATTTGAAAGACTTCTAATGTGATTCTTTGTAAGTTGATGATGTAAGTTTAGCAGCACAGATGCTGCTGAGAAGCCTTTAAAAATGTACATTTTTGGAACATTGATTTTCCAATTAAGATCAGTGCTACATGGTTGGTCAAACTGTAGTGTGTTACTGTAGAAATCTGTTTTTCTCCTCTAAATCAACACAAATGTATAATTATTCATCTAATCATTTCAGAAAATGTGAAGAGGCCCTTGTGCTTAATTATCATTATTCAAGCTGCCCAAAAGCAGCTTCCGTCCTACAGACACACAAACACGGACGCGGCGCCTGTTCTAAAGCCAGAGGACAAGTGCTGCCCTGATCCTACTGGCCTTTTCCTTGCAGGAATCTCCTCTTCCTGAGCGGAAGTGTATTGTGATCAGTGCTGCCTGTCACTGACGCTTCCCAAAGGAAAGTGACAGCAGCTTTATTCACCCGCTGACCTGTGAAGAGGACAGAGAAAGAAGAAAAAACACGGCAAAAGACAACAGATGCGTTTGTGTTCATGTGTGTAACCTGACTCAGGGTTTTCTTTTCTGTTCACTAAGAAGTTGCGTGATTGCTGCAAGCTCAGCACGTATACGCGTGTCACTTTCTCTTGCTGACTTTGCCGACTTTAGAAAGTTTTCTTTTGTTGTTCATTTGTGTCAAGTAGAAAGAGTTTATTTATAGATGAGAAATGCATTTTTAATGGTTTAAATTCAACTGTTTTTCATTGTTTAGGTCATTTTAAAAGAGAGAACAAAATAAAAATGTATTGCAAAGATGACTTCCATCTGCCCTGATGAGCTGGGTCCAACTGTCTTTGGCATCCGGCTTTTCTCCGTCCAACTTTGGCCAAACCAGCCCCCCGGGACCCTGGCATTGGCCTCGTCTTGACCCAGTTAAGGGCATCCATTTTAGGCTTTTCTATCCATAACCCCCTTCCTAGCATCATCGTCTAAGTTGGATGTTTGACTGGGATTCCTGAGATTATCGGATGGTCTCTTAAGAGGGAACGGCAGAGAGCGAAGTGCTGTCCACTTAGTTGAAGATTATCCTTTAAAAGGAAGGGAGATTGAAGAGAGAAGGAGCAAAAAGGATGTGCTTAAGAGATGGACATGGAGGGGGTGGGTGGAGGGAGAGATTGTGAGAATGGTTAGACATGTATAGAGGGGCAAATGAATCATATGGATGTAAAGTGTGTGGGGGGGAGGTTAACTAAAAAGTGACGAGAGAGCTGTGGCACGGAGTGAAGTGCTTAAATGAAAAGCTGAAATGGAGGTGAGGTGACAGAGGCAGAGAGAACAGAGGAAAGTTGACACAGAGGCAGAGATGGAGAGATAAAGTGATGTGGCAGCAGGAAGGATGATTACATGAGCTGGATTACACTGTAAAAACACACACCGTGAAGTGTTTGCCAGCCAAAGTGGATGCTTCTGGAATCGCTTTTTGAGCAAATTTCTTTTACCTCAAAGTGGCAAGAAGTTGGTATGATATATATAAAATGTTTTTTAAAGTTATTGAATATTTGAAAAACACGTGAAAAATCACAAACTGTTGACTAAATCATACACCCGTATTAACAAACTAAATTTAGGTTTAAAGAGGTTACCAAGTCAGCCCAGGGAGGAGTTTATCTAAGTTTACTCAGATTCTTGCTATATTTAATCAGCTAAACTAAAAGGTATGCATAAACAAAACTTACTATATCATAGACTACAAGTCGTAGTTGCAAAAAAAAAGCACAATAAAGAAGAAAAAAAAGTTGCACTTTTACAAAATTTGAGGCTATTCATCTATAGACTCAATAAATGTAACCGTATTTACTTTAATGAAATACAAGAAGAATTCTTCTAGTGTCTTGTATATTAGCCCAACTTGTGAACAATTATTCGGATAACCACAGCATAAAGAACATGCTAACAAGTCAAGCAAACTCTTTATATCACTTTAAATAACTAAATTCACTACATTTTTTATTGTCTGTTTCACTTTGGAACAGTTCTGCTGTCTTCTTCTGAGCTGCTTTCACTACTGAATACTGATACACACCTACAGTGCCCTCTAGAGGTTGTTAGTGGGAAAATAACAAACACATGAGCCTATGTCAGGGATAGGTGACTCCAGCCCTCGAAGGCCGCAGTGACTCCAAGATTTCCAGATATTCAAGCCCTACTTATGACTGATTACCTGGTTCGGGTGTGTCCAGCCAATTAGGACATGCCAAAGCAGAGTATGTTTGAAAATATGCAGGAATGCGGGCCTCGAGGCCTGGAGTTACCAATGACTGGTCTATGTATTGAAAAAAAATGCATATCAGTATTATATGTCCTACGTAGGACATGAGATGCATGTTCTAAATGCATGTTAATGTTCGCCATGTTAATGTCGGCTACATTTTGTTTGAATGTGGCGGAAAATATCAAAGCAGAGCAAATCTCAATAATTTTGTTTCAGGTTTTGTTTTATTTCGCAGCTCTGTTCCAATATATAGAAGATTTAGTGGTGTCTAAGTCCGGCCGGGCACAAACCTCAGTTACAAATTTCTCCACGATTATCAATTTTCAAACGGTTACATCATTCCTACATCACTACTAAATCCGAATCCCTGATTGGTTAAAGTTTGACCTGGTTTAAATTTTAACATTTTCTAAGTAGAGCCTGAAAATGGTCTTAAAAATGTGCATAGCTACGTGTGAACGTGAGAGTTTTGAACGGGGAAAATCCAAAAATGCATTTATGCACATTTACTTTTCTTGCCCAAGGGTGGTGTGTGAACGCAGCATAAGCTCCACCCCCAACCAAACTATATGAAAAACTGTGACTTACACTCCAAAATAAGGAAAAAAAGTATATATATATATATATATATATATATATATATATATATATATATATAACAAATTTTAGCCATTAAAAATTAGCTTAACTAAATCTGATATTTTTACTGTATTAATATTGTTTAATAATATTGTCTTAAAGGTAATAATAGTGTTATTGCATTGATCAATTGTGTAATAGGGAAGTTAAATTCAACAAGTAAGCTGTACAACACACTATTCAGTCACTTTAATAAAATTTTATCTGTATTTTTGACGTTTGTTTTCTTGAATTTGATTTCTTACAGAAAAATTATGAGTGTTGAATTGAATGTTATTTTATAATTGTTGCGACATAATTAAGCAAAAGTAAAAACATTTCCTGCATGCAATGACAGTAGAACTGTCTGGTTAAATTATGTTAAAGACCTACATTCAAGAAAGAAAAACAATGACTCCAAAAAATTAACATTTTTGTCATGTTATAGCACGCCACATTAACAAAAAAGGAAAAACTTTATAAAATTTTCAGGACCAAGTTTTTCAAAAAACAGGAAGAATCTGCGGTTCAAGCATGAGAAACAGTGGAGGAGGAGAGTTCAGAGCCCCCGCCACCATGTTAATCTCCTCATTTTCATTTCTCCTACAATGTGTGGGATTAGAATGATTTTATTTAAAGTGTCAGCCTGAGCTACTGGATTAAGAAATCTGGATTTTATAGGGATTATTATGAGAGAGAATACACACAACATGCACACACAGATTTCAGTTTTTTTCTTCTCTGGCTTTCACTAATGACCCGCTTGACCAACCAACAGTATTTACGCTGGAGTTTTTGAAATGTGTGGAGGAGCGAGCCAGGAAATGACGCAACAGAACTTTGCTGCCAGCTCCCTAACCGTCAAACGCAGTCACTTTTCCTTCACCTTCTCACTTGTTCTTTTACCCAATCAGAGCACAATCCTTCACTAACCTTGGCGAGGCCAAGTGAAATGAGATGAACAGACTAACCAAAGCTTCACCCTTGTGTGTGTCAGATTTAACATCTAATCTACATTAGTATAAGGCTTTCAGCACTCTCTGGGAAAAAAAGAAGAATAAAAAACGCCATCACCTTTTCATCCTCGGGCCAAGCCTTTTTATTCCGCCTCCTCTCATTACATTAAAGGATGAGGGAGGCCAAACGGAGCGCTCAGCGGTATTTAAAGACACCATTCCCTTCATCGGTTTAATTTCTCTTTATTTAAGGGACTCCCTCCTCCCTTTGGTGCTCCCTCCCACTGTTTAATTTCTCTTTAGCTGAAGACTTCCTCCCTTCATCTGACTGATTGATCTTTGTCTCGCTGCAAATGACATCGAGGAGTCGCTGGCTGTAAAGCTCCCGTTTGAAAGCAGCCGGATAAACTTTGACTTTATATAATGAGTGTAAGAAAAGATACAGTAAACCCTGATTCTTACAATAATACACTGAAAACCATCACTCTAATTTTTGGAAAAACAACAGCAGATTTGGCTAAAGTTACTTCAAATCGGCTCTGTTTAAAGGATTTCCTGATGCATCAACCTGCATAACTCCTGCCTACAGGTTTTGGAAAAGTAGGTTAAGCAGCCAAGGATTGAAGCTCTCTAACTGAACAGTGGTTGGAGGATGGGTGACAAAAATAATGGGGAAGTTTATGAGAATATCTCCCTTAGTGAGTGAAGAACTGGATTTTGGCGGTTTGCAGTTTGAGCTCAAGACTTCCTTAACTAACGAACAACTGTAAAGCTACGTCCGAATTTTCCCCAATTACTATAGTGTGTAGTGTGTTTGCCATTTTCTAGTGCTGAATCTACTAATTCCAATTCGACTGCACTAGAAATGTCCCAGAAGTCTTTGCGAAAAACTAGCATGTGTCGAAGCTGACTATATTGGCGAATATAGACCACAATGCATTGCGGTCAAACAATTTAAAACAAAAAAAAACATGTTTAAATGCAATATTTGAATAAACCGTCCACATTTTTACCATCAGAACACAATGGAGTAATAAATAAACTTTGTGAAATGTTTGTATTGATTTGATTTTGAATTTGTGAAATCGGTGAGTCATATCCGCCGTTTACAAAAAACGAAAGAGAAGTAGTTAGCATTGTGTCGGAATTGCCTCTAAAATCCTGGGCACCATACAGTCCTGCACTACATAGTTTTTTAGTAGTTAAGGATTAGGGATTAAGAGTTTTGTGGCTAAACAGACTTCCAGTTGTTCTGGTAAAGCCTTAGTCACTTGCATCTGTATGGGGGGTTAAACTGTATGGATACTGCAGGTTTTTAGGTTGTCTGAGCCCCAAAAAGATCATAGAGAGGAGCGACTGTATCTTATGGGGAACACAGATGTGTTTTGCCAACACATTCTCACTCCCAACTTGTTGCATATTGAAGTTTGGCTAAGGACCCCTCAGCGTCAAAAATTGACGTTTTGGATATCCCCAACTCGTCGGGTTTTTTTTTTTTGACATGCTGACTGTTCCCATTAAATCATGGGTCCCCAACCTCCGGGCCGCAAACCGGAACAAGTCCAGTACCAGGACACGAAGCACAACAGTATCCTAACACAGTACTGGTACCCTAATCCTAACCTGGTAAAGGTTCGCGCCTGGTACCATGTCCGGTGCAGTGTCCGGTGCCACGTCTGGTGCTGGGTTAGGGTACCAGTACTTGACGCGTCCGAGGACCAGTCTACGTCTGGTACCACATCCGGTATCGCGTCCTGACAGCCAGCATGTCAAAAAACGAGTTGGAGACCCAAAACATCAAAAAGTGACGTGGTCCTTAACCAAACGTTAATATGTGACGAATTAGGGGATAAGAATGTTTTGGTCTTGCAGTTCCCTTGAGACTCATACGGCCACCTTAAGGGACATCATGAAAATGGAACGTACCATTGTCATACGTGTGATAAGTCTACAATGGGGCAAAAAATGGACACCAATTATGCAAGTTCTACTACTTAAAAAGGTAAGATAGGCCAGTAATTTTCATATTTCATAGGTATAACTCAACAGTTAGAGACAAAATGAGAATAAGAAATCAAGAAAATCACATTATTTGATTTTTAAAGAATTTATTTGCAAATTAAGGTGGAAAATAAGTAAGATTTCTGTCTCTCACAGACCTGTAACTTCTTCTGTAAGAGGATCATCTGTCCTCCACTCCTGTATTAATGACACTTGTTTGAACTTGTTATCTATATAAAAGACACCTGTGTACAACCTCAAACAGTCACACTCCAAATTCCACTAAGACCAAAGAGCTGTCTGAGGACACCAGAAACACAATAGTTGACCTGCACAAGGCTGAGAAGACTGAATCTGCAATCGTAATGATAGTTGTGACTAGGGCTTAATGTGAAACGTTACAAAATCGCAGTGGACACAGTTGCTTTCTGATCAGCGGAACACAAGGGGTCTTGAGTTTACGCAAATGAGTCCACGTATGTTATCTTATTTTGAAAATTTAAGATGATTCCATTCTTTGGCTTCCTGTCGCTCAATATGTACCTGTAAATGTTAGAACTAGAAAAACTAGAGTCTAAGGTTCTGTCTGAATTACCTCACTACTCAGTTCCTACTGTGGGAAATGACTAATATCTTATTTACCATGAAATAGTGAGCAGATGTAAGGGAATTTGGACAAACAGTTGCCTTTAGCTATCTATCTGCGGTAAGCAACAGTGTCCAATAGCCTTACAGCAACCATGAAATGTTTGTGACCAAGCGCACCATCTAGACTTAGTCCTATTTACAGAGACAGACGCTACACCCCTTCACCGAGTCAGGTGTGTCTGAGCCTTAGGAACACAACATCACAACCACAGCTTTGAATAATTAAATAACGATCAGTGAACCTGAGGAGTGTACTCTACCAACCTTTAGGAAGAACGACTTTGTCTTTTAACCATTTCCCATTGAAATCTATTTCTCTAAGCAAATATTCATAAATGGGTCACATTTATAAGCATCTATGAAAACATTTCTGTTCTCCTTTAAGGTGTTTATGCCATACAGTAAACAAAAACACATCAGCTCAAACACACACACACACAGACATGCAAACACAAAGGGTTCATTGTGCGTCCCAGTGTCTGCTAACCCATCCTTTTTAATCTGGGATTATTGAGTTCCCATCGGGATGGCACCGGAGGAAACAATGCTTTATTTCAGAACAGGAAAATGCGCAATAATGACGTTAACACCTCAATCTGCCTTATTTGACCAATACACACGTGTGTTCAGTTACACAGTTTTAGCATTTGTCATTTCTTTGAAAGGAGAAATCCAAATCAAATTTTAGAGATGATCTTCCAGTTTCTCCACACAAAAATGAGTGTGATAAAAAAAAAAAAATACTGTAGCACATCAATTTATTCATCAAAACTAAGTGAAGCTGCAGAAACAAAGTGTGCAAAAGAAAAAATCTAACTTTTATTTAATTTAAAAAAGGGTTGGGAAATAATTGATCTCTATTAATAAGTTGATGAGTAAAATCAGGCACTCATCCCATTTAAGAACCAAAGCTACTTCAAAGGTTCATGTGAACAAACTTGCATGTCAACTTGTTAATGCAGATTTTCCAGAGTAAGTTCATATGAGGAAGTACCATAATATTTTTTGCAATAAAAAAAAACTTTTAATGCAGGAACTTTCTGCTTTAACACAACAGAGTTTTCACTCTATTGTTTTTTATTTGTAAAATATGAAACATAATGAAATGTCATGCAGCAACAAGAACAATCATGACATAGTCTGCCTCTAGAACAAGTTACCTATGATGGTTCTAGGCTACAAATGCTGTGGCCTTACTGAGGTTCCATTTGCTAAAATTGTAAGACTAGAAAACTACGAGGATCTAAAACAAAGTCTCATCTTTTGAATGTTACTGTTTGTGTTTTCATTATTTCTGCACGTTTGTAATCACCACAACTGCTTCCTGTTGCTCAATTACTCCTTAAAACTATTTAACATCATGGTTTCAGATTGTCTTTTTTATTCTTGTGTTGTTGCTGTGCAAATTATTTAGATAAGATTTTTTTTATGTTTTTTAAGTATTTTTGCAATCTTTTAATTTGAAACAAAATGTTTTTTTCCTTCTATCTTCTTCTAGTTTCTTTAAATTGGATGCTAGAATCACCAACGATTATACAAATGAAAAAATGTTTTTTGTAATCTTATAAACACATCTTTTTTTACTTTGTACTGACAGACAGAAAAAAATATAATAAGTAAACAAATTTGACAGCAAAATAGCAAAAAAATATTTTGTCCTTTTGAATTATCCTCTTCATAATCATCTTCTGCATGAAATTCTGGGTGGAGTGAAGAGTTCTTCCAGAGGCTTTAACACCTCACTGCAGGAAGGAACACTTTTACAGTTCTTTATTTATGTCAGCTTCAAAACACTTCAAAGACACTGGACAATAATTGTGTTAGTTTTTAAGTGTATTTTTTTCTTAATCGAACTTTGGTAACACAGCAACTTTCATTTTGTGGATCAATACAGTTCTTCTACTTTACTAAAATATGCTTTGCTATTTCTCCCAAAAATGCAGATAAATTCTAAATTATCTGTCTGAAGGGGTTAAAGGTGACAATGTTTTTCTACGGTGGCCCTGAAGTCCAAATCAAATTAACAAATCACTTGATGCAAAAACATTTTTAAAAAACACAATGATTATTTTAAAAAAGCAAAACAAATATATAAAAAATAATATAAAAAATATATATAATATTTAAAAAATATGTATTAAAAAAACTAAATACAATTCCAGACATAAAGAATAAAAATGAAAAAGAAAAGAAAAAAATTCCAGAAAACAAGAGTACATTTTAGAAAAAGGAAAAACCAATAAAAGAAAAACTCTGGAAAAAGTGGGTAGCACAGGACATCGCTGATTGGATGATGATCTCCTGTATTGCTTCATGTCAAATAACTTTGAGTTCAAATGATGGACAAACATTATCATCCCATCAGTGACATCCCATAGTAACTACCTCTTCCTGTTACCATGGAAAAAGAAGAAAACATTTCGGAAACGAAAAACAAAACAGAATAAGAAACCAGAAAAGGTGGGTACTATAGGCCATTGCTGATTGGATGATGATATTTGTTTATCATTGATCTGAAGCAAAACTCATCATCCATACCCATACTTGTTATTGGTGTTTCCTACTATAGCCTGTGATGAGCTTTAGCTCTTTATCACTTCAAACCAGCAAAGGACTAACAAGCAAATTAAAAAAAGAGATCTGTTAAGAGTTAAAAAAAAATTAAACAATGGAATCAGCCTTTAAAGGAAAAGTAAGTCTCTCTAAAGGGATTCTGGGCATTTTGTCAAGGCCTCTGTGAACAAACAGTCTCTCTACAAAGGGGAAACATAAATAGCGCATCCACTACAGTGAATACAGGCCCTCAGAAGTGTCACAAAGACTACAGCAGCCCCCCCAAGGGTCTGACGAGAAGCAGCGGCGTTCACATTTCAGTAGCCCTTGCAGTGTGTACAGTGATCTGGTAGGTTGGGGTGCTTTGATGCTCTGTCACCCAGCAGGTTGAGTGCATTGATCCCCGGGGTGATGCCGCTTTCTGGGCTTGCCTGCCTGGGTGACAGGGCCCCCTTCTGGAAACTCCCCGGTGCCCCCAACCAGCAGATGGCCTCAAAGAGGAACCACAGACACGGGGCCAACTTCCAGCTCTCAAACAGAGGAGCAGAGGAGCAAATGGCCTGTTAATATTTCATACAAACACTCTCACTTATCTCGCAGTGAGAAAACAGACATTACGGAGCGCTCAGCAGGAGAGCGCACGTGTGGGTGGGATAAAAATCAAAGATGTTTCATTGAAAATTAGGAAAAAAAATTCACCTTCTTAATAAGCAATTTAATCCTCACTTTTACACGAACACCTCTCCAATTACTCCAGGTATCAGGTTCTTCCTTAAGCCACTGCTGCAAAGCTCAACCCGCTTCACATTAGCCCGTAACCTCTGCGCAGACGACTGGAGGTTACTCTATTTGCTGGTGGGTAATTGCCGTCTTCATCAGCACTCTGTCTGTGCAGGCAGCAACACGGCCAGCCCTGGGGTCCTTCTGATGTCATTAATGTGTGATTAGGGCCAGTGGGGAGCATCAGTTAGGAGGTTAAAAAGCTCGTGACGGCGCTCATCATCGGCGAGGAAAACCCCGAGACTGATGTTGGGGCTGCGCAGATGGGCAAAAGCGAGGCGCTGCCAAACCTTTAACTTGTTATTCCTCCTCACCTCCAAAAGAGAAACCATGCTAATGAATGGCAGTGACATGCATGTCAACACAAGTACATAAGCGCAAACAAAGCTGCTTCCTACTGGAAAAAAAGCCACTTTAAAGTAAAAGAAATAAATAAGTAATAACTTTCTGTTGGGGAGAGTTACATGTAAAAGATTTCTCTTAAACTTAGTGACAGTGATTGGACTTGATATGATGGGCTGTCCTGGGAATAGGGAGCTGACAGGTTAGGCCTGACATAAGCAATCCAAACTACAACCAAGTGCTCAATCGTGTCAGGGCTTTAGGATTCCTTTAAGTTGTCATTTTTAATACATGAGACAATTTCCAGCTCTGAGTGCGCAACAAAGTCATTAGACAGGGAGGAAAGATGAAATATAAATCAAGTGAACCTCTCTGCCCCATCCCCAGTGAACAGGTGGCTGAGTTGAATGAGAGGGTGCGCTAACTTGGCTGTCACCATGTTTTCCAACAGCACTGCTGCCTTCTAAAGCCAAACCACTGTGAATTATACATCTATGGCAGTAATTCTCTCTGAGGAAAAGCGAGAGGAAGAGAAAGTGAGAAGGGGGGCTAAGAGAGTTAGAGAGATTAATGGCTGGAGTGGTTGTTTTTGACGCAGCGATCCTTGGCTCCGCTTCCCGCCCGCCGCTTATTGGCTTTTCAGAGCACATTTATTCATTTCGTTAACAAGAGAGAGCAGTCACATCGCTGTCACTTTTTTGGCTCGCTCTGTGCCGCAGCAGACTTGTCATCTCCTACACCAAGGCAGAGGCCTTTGAACCTCAGCACGGACGGCAGAATGACAACATACTAAGTGCAACCAGCATGACTTAAAAAAAAAAAGTAAAAAAAAATGAGTTAAAATGAAAAGTTAAGTGAAGTTTCCATACTTATGGAAATTGCTAAAATAGTTGATAAAATGACATTGAAATATCTAAGCAAGTGACTTGAGTTGATTCCAAATTATGGATGCAGAACACATTTGATCCATCATAATTTATATTCCAGGATGAATCTGGTTATTGGAATCGTCTTTCTAATGTGCTTGTGTGAAACATATTTATACTTTTGTTGTTTTAACTCAAATTTCCGGTAACACTTTAGATGAGGTGCTCCAAAACAATCCTTATAATTTTGACAAAGAGACATTTTTTTTTAACTCTAGAGCACTATTGCTAGGTGATTTTCACCCAAGCAAAAGTATTTACATTATTTGACATTTGTTGCATTTTTTTAGGTAAAGTATCACATGTCCAAGGAATTAATGGACCAAAAGCAAGGTGTCCAGTATCATTAATTATTTTTTTTAGGAATTTTTTCTTCTCAAATTGCTACTTTTTCAGTAATTTTCAAGCGTGTTCTCAGGATCTTCCTATGCTTTTTTCCCCCACTTTGTTGCATAAATCACAGTTTAAAATAAAAGAAAACTACTCTAATTTATGAGGTGTTGTCATATCTTGATCTATTTTTTATGAGAAATACTTTGTATTGGGTATTTTATATTGGGTAAAAGTTACCCGGCAAAAGTTATGGTGTAACTTGTTAGAAGTGTTCTAGGGTTAAGCAGTTTATTAATATGGCCTTTGTAGACAATGGTCTCACTTTTAATGAATCTTATTAAGTTAATAAACCTAATTTGGCTTATTGTGTTAATAAATGTCTTACTAACACCTCATAAGCACATTAATAATCTTTATGAATGTGTTAATAAAGCTTATTAATAATCTTATTATAATGTGTTTCAAAAACTCCTAGGTGGAGAAATGTGCAACTTTTGACCAAAAATGATGCTGTAAAGGTTAACAGCTTAAATCACAGCCAAAAACAAATGAATATCCACTATATCTCAATTAAGACTATGTGTATTGGTCCAAATATTATAGACAAAACGGCATTGTAGCTGCTGCAGAAAGAAAGCACTAGACATTCTTTTTAGAGTTGATGATAGAAAGACTTTAATGAAGGAGGGGTCTTGGCGAGACGCTTAAAAGTCCATAAATTATTGCCTTGACACCCACAGGGCGCAGTGTGAGCTCCTGTATATGAATTGGACTCTAGGATTCTGCAGGATTGTCACACTGGACACGTACTGTGTCGCTGCTTCAAAGATAGACACTCAAATGACATCAATTTTTTCTCTTTTGGCATGGATGAATCCCATGAATTTACATAAACAGAATTGGACAGAGGGGAAGGAAAAAAATCCTGAACAATGCACTTGAATTTCAAAATAAAACGCCATGCCCAAATGATTTTAGGTAAACTTGGAATGTCACAAGTGCTGCTGAATTGATGGACAGATGAGGAAAAATACTTTATTCAACCCTAAAAGGGAAGTAAAAGTGCATAAAGTCCAAAAAATAATAAATAAATTGGTAAAACCTCAAAGCAGATAACTGCTTCCTTCTGCTGTTTGAGCAAAAGACTTCCTAAAATGTTCTCTTCTACATCTCAGGGAAAGGAGCAATCACTCCTACTGGTTTTTTGAGCAGTAACTATCCCATGTGGAGGATATTTCTCTTTTGGTCCACCCTTTTGTCAACACCACCCCAAAAGATTCCACTCCCCGTCTCAGAATTGATCCAGTTGTCTACATGAATTTATGAAGCCTTTTCATGTCTCTGACAGTAAAGTTACTCTGGTTTTTCTCACTCAGATTCTGGGTGTTAACTGACCACCAGATGTCTTTGCACCTTAAGCCTTTTATACTGAAGCTCCAGTGTTTATGTTTTTTTTATTTACTGTAATTCTTTAGTTGTTAACACAATGAATCTGAATCTTTAGAATCTGCTGGAATTACGTTGATCGCGTTAACGGTTCAAACGTTACAGTACGTTAAAGATTTTGTTTAAGCATCGCCGGCGACGCCTCAGAAGTTAAAGGGTTAGGAAGCAATCGTTCTAAACTTCTCTTCAATTTCACCATGAAAATGTCTAAGTTTGTTATAATTCTTTTAGAGAAGTCCATAGAAGTAAATTACAGCTGTAAATTTATAAACCCTCATTAAGGTAAAAACACTTTTTTTTAGATTTACACAACTGAAATAGTAGACATTTGCAGCACTTTTAAAGGGAACAACTAGAGCTGAAGTAATTAAAATCTTTAATTTAACTGTTTTTCTTCTTGCACTCATTGTTTGTACTATGAATTAGGGATGCAAAAAATATTAGATATAGAAAAATAGTATCAGTAGTATCAGTTAGGGATGTCAAAATAGATATGTATCGATAATTGATCAAGCAACTGCTGTATCATTTGAAAACCACAGATATGAACAAGATTATGTTGGTTAAAAAATAAAAAAAACAATGAATAAGTAAATAATCTTCTCTGGCAAACTGCAGTTTTTCTCAACTGTCTTTGTCTTTTTAAGTGCATGCAATACAAATAAAAAGACGTCCAATCATAAGCTTGCTTCTTCCAAGTCAAAACCTAAATAAATATCTCTATCAAATGCCATGCATTATATTAATAAGAAAGATCAAAATTTTCTTGGTGAAAGAATTGGAATGTATCGTATCGCCAAAAAGTTAGTTGAATCCTTCATTTCTGGACAACGAGATGCGTATCGAATCGTGAGAGAGGAAAAGATACACACCCCACTCTAAATCCTCATGTTCAAAGACGTGACATTCTCCCCTTAAGAAGAAGTTCAGCCCAAGCTCTAAAAACAGAAATATTCTCCGCACTTGAAGACATCTTGGGGTATAAGATGATAGACCAGAAGGTGTAGAGTTGAGAGAGTGACTTTATTGATGTAAGCGTCAATTGTTATCAAAAATTCAGTTTAATTTTAGCAACTAATAAAAAGACGTTTGTCACTTTTGATTCCTTTTCTTCAAAGCCAAGAAAAATGAGAACGCTTATGTCAGATCAAACTCAGACTAAGTACAATCTCATATGAATAGTCAATCCACGGACTAATCTGTATTCTATCTCTCGAGGGACTTTGCACAAAAGGCCATCACCGGCTTAGCCAATAAACTTATTCAAGTCACTTTCAACACAGCGCAGCATGTTCCAGCATAATCTGTCCGGGAGGTTGTGACCTCCGCATCCCCTGCCTGTGGAATAAAGAGGACCTCAGGTCGGGATGACAGGAGAAGTCTTCTAAGGAGTTCATGTTACCACATGTCATAATAACAAGAAGCTACTGTTCCCCCGCCAGGCTCCTTCCCCCTTTGTCTTGGAGGGGCTCTGAACGGGGGCAGACAGGACACGCTGGCAGAGCTGAAACTGAATATTATCACTGGGGGGAATCTTGTTTCATGTTACTGTGCACCCAGCTAGCAGGCCAGCTTTGCTGCCACCTTACCCAGCGAAAGCGCTTCAAGTTTTATGAGTCTCAAATAAATCTACACCTTCGCACTTTCCTCCCTTGACCTTGTGTGTTGCTCCTAAGTTCCACCTGCTGCGCAGACACACTCGGCTCCGCTTGCTCACGCTCCACAGCGATTGAGAGGTCAATATCTCACTTTACCGCCAGCTACACTTTCCTGTGTCACTCACAGCTCCCGCTCCATTCACACGGCAGGTTGGCCCAACAAAGGAGACCGCGGGGGATCTGCCCAAATCTTCCGCTTACAGACACACACACAGCCCATTCACACGCACACACACACACACATAACACGGGCAGTGTCTAATGCGGCGCTGCTTGGAGTTTGACGGGTGCTTTGTGCTCATCCGTCAGCCCGCCCCTGGGTCCTGAAGATACCTTCAGTCAGCGGGACTGGCTCCCTGAAAGAAGGGATTCACACAGCTCTGAAATATTGATGCCAGGAGGGCACCTGGAGAACGCCGGCCTTTTGACCTCTCCTATACATTCTTAGAGGAGGAGAGTCGGCAACAAAGAGGGAGGAGACTGTTTGGGGTGTGGCTGGAGGAAGTTTTACAGCAAGTGAAAATGTTAATGGAAAAGTCTTGAACCTACCCAACAGATAGCAGCCTTTGACTCCATGTGACAGTGATATTGAGCGATGAGAGAAAGTTGAATGGGAAGGGATTGGGGCAGAGCGAACGGGTCGGAAGTTTGACATTCCTGTGGGCGATGTGTGTCTCATCAGTTAACACGTTTGGATTCTTTTAACCGGAGTCGATACCCCCTTCCGCTTCCCAAGCACTCACTGTGAGCTGAGCCAGGGTAATGCCATTGAACGGGGACAATGGGACCTCTTAAAAGGCAGCTTTTAACTGGGCGTGTGCTTGTGGATATCAATAAAGCTGCTAGTTTTCCATGTAAGAAGATCAAACACAGAGACACTGAGTGAGTTCTCAGTGAAGAACCAGATAAATAAATAAAATGACCAGAGGGGTGTTTGTTTTAAAGAGGAAACAGTGTTGCTGTTTTGCTGCGGTACACAGGCGTTCTCTCTTTGCTTTTTTTTTCTCCCCCCTTTTTCTCTGTCCCTTTGCTCCAACATACGCACTCCAAGTTTAAAGCATGCGATTCAAAGGCCCTCGGGTGCCTGTATCACTGCTTCAGACAAAAGGGCCAGCTCTGAGGAGATAGAGGAGACATCTGAGGGAGAAAAGGGGGAGACGGAACCAGGGAGAAATGAAGTGAGTCAGGTGGAAGGGTTGGAGAGACTCTGGGTGAGACGGAGAGGAAAAAGAGACTGAAACAAGGGAAGAAAGAAAGGAGGGAGGGGGACGTGATTGCACGCTTTTAACTGCCTTTTGTGGGCTTCTCTGCAGATGTCACCAGCTGTTCCCCCGCACGGAGGGTTCCAGAGCGTGGAACATCGCCTCCGGCCCCGTCCTCGGCCACCTTTCAAGTGTCAATCAGACAGTAGGGGTTGGAGGGGCAACTGAGGGGTTGAGGACCGGCGGAGGGATGCGCGAGAAAGGGGGAGTTCAGTGGAACGGGAGGTAAAAGGGGGCCAATAGACCGGGTTTTGGTCACTGTCCTGAGAACGGTGCCAGCAATTTGCCATTGATTTCGGCCCCCCTCCTGAAACAACCCACTCAATAACAGAGACAGGATGGAGCCAGCCGTGTGCGGCGTGCAGACAAAAGAGGCCCGTGGGCAAGGTTAGCTGGAGATCACGCGGCTGCTAGGCCACTGCCTCCACAGGGCTACGGCTAGCCACAGTGTTAGTGATTACCAATATAATACCCACATCACAACCCCTCCTCCCCGTTTGAGCTCCTTGGTTCAGCACATGTAGGACCGTGAGGGTGACCTACGATTGTGTTTTGCTAAGGGGAGGGGCCAACGGGAGCAAGAAAAGTTGTCCCTGCGAGTGAACAAGCAAACATAAAAGAGACTGACATATGATGGGATTGACACTGAGGCAAACGTTGTCTAACGAGGATGGGAAGGTGTGCTTAACACCGCTTAACCTTGGAGCTTCCAGTCGGCTGGATCACTCCAAGACACGATTATTGACAACATCAATATCTACTGTACTCGGCTGTGTGTGTAACCTTCTGATCCAGTCAGGGATGATGGCACTGAGGCACAGGGCCATGCAATCAACAGTACAGGGTCAGACGCAGAAAACCACCGACAGGAACACAAGCAATTCTCTCTTTGTTTATACTGGCAGACAAGCAAAAAATGCACGCTGATGTGATATAATTCAAAACCTAAAAAAACCCACCCCTCATTTGCTTGTTTCATTGACAGCCAGGAGTAAGAGTCACAGACTCTAAGTGTATCTTATCAGGCAGCATAAGTAGATCTATTATACACACTATTGCTGCTGCCCTGCTGATAACCTCGGTGTTGAAGCTGTAAAACAAAAGCCTTTGAAGACGAAAGGAACCGGTGGACTTAGCGTGATTTATGCTCTCTGAAAATGAGATTGGTGAGAAGAGGTCCCTGACCATGTTTGACCTTAGGGCTTCCTTTAGCTCTTTTTTTTGCATGTTGAAGTTTGTGTCGCTCTCAAGAAGAAACGGGACATAAATAACCACAGGTGCGTCAGCCCTAAAATCACATCAACAAATCAAACAATGCAAAAACATATTAAAAATTATAATAAAACATTAAAACTTAGAAATAAAAGCACAATTCCAGAAATTTAAATGCATTTCCAGAAAAACAAAATAAAAATAAAATGAATGAAATGTTTCCGAAAATGTCCAGAAATCAAAATTAAATGTTAAGAAATTTATCAAAATCCAAGCAATGTTTCAAACTTGAAGTCTTGTAGCCAAAGTAAATTTTTATCGCAAAAAAAATGCCAATGTAGTATTTTAAAATCACTAATAAGGACACAGTAAGTTTTTCTGTACTACAAATAAAACTAGTCCATTTGAAAATGGGAAAAAAGTGATTTGTTAGACTCCACATGGTTGAGACGTCACTGGCGACATTTAAATAACACACTATTTAACATACCATAATTCCTTAACCATTCATGTTATCAACATGAATTTATCGATTCTAACTCACAGCTTGGGGCTCATATGCCGCTAAGCTCCAGAATCAGCGAATTTACGTGGATTCCGTAAGCACTTAATTACAGAATTACATTAATTGTATAAACCAGGGGTGTGCAAAGTACATCCCAGGGACCAAATGTGGCCCATTGAGCTATTTATTATGGCCCGCCAAACTAGATTAAGTTAAATGAATGTCTTATTTTCCCTAAAATTTTGGTGTCTCAGCAGAGATGCTGCACTACAAATACATCAACATTTGTTTAGGTGCAGAAAATTATTCTGCGTTCAAGTGTTGTCCAAATATTTACAGTTTTTCTAATGTTTATTTTAGTTTTCAGAGGTCCTTTTTCTGATCCTTTCAATATCACACAATTGCTGCATTTTTCTGCAAAGTTTGCATTTTTCCCTGAGGGACATAAACCCATTGGTCCAAGCCCACAGTTTTTAAGCAAAAACCCAAACTATTCTGTTTTAAAACATATTTAATCATTTTTAATCAAAATGAAAAATGTTTTTTGTTCATATTTCATGTTATTTATTGCTCTTAGGAAGTGGATTACTAAAACACTCCACGTATCTGCTATTAGTCGGGCCCTTCTGTCAAATTTTAGTACTCTTTGTGGCCCACAAGTCAAAAAGTTTGCCCACCCCTGGTGTAAATGGTGAAAGAGTTGCGGTGGTTAAAAGAATTTAAACACTGGAGCTAAAACTCCTGCGTAAAAGTTAAAAGGAGTTTCCAAAAGTCAAGTATCAATTCCCTCCCTGTAAAGCTACGCATACACCGCTCTCAGCAACACAAGTTCAAGTGTATTTGTCAGGAGTCAGCGCTCTGTCTCCCCCTCTGGTCGCCGGCGAGAGCCATCTCCAGATTACTGATTACACTACATCTCCCAGAAACCCCAGCGCACATTTGCTGGATGCTGCTAAGATGTCTCTCATTTACCCACAGGACACTGAAGCACTGCACAGAGCCTCACTCAGGGCGAAGTATTGTTTGTGCCACCTTGCCTGCATTTGCGAGCGTTTCTATCTAGACCTGATCTTCTGTGTCTGACTCGCTTCATCTTTGACTGCCTGTTGCCTGCCCTGAGAACAGTGACAGTACCCTTCTAATAAAAAGCTTAAATGCTTAAGTAAAGGCTTCCATGTTCAAAATTCTCAGCTATCCAAGTTTCTACGACTGTTTTCGGGCTCTACGTACAAAACACATGGTCATTGAAGGGGCATAGCCAATTAAACCAAGTTGAACTTTGACCAACTAGGAACTCAGATTTGGTTGTGACTCATGAATGAAAATTGATTGTGGAGGAATTAAATTATATCAAGTCTTTCATAAATTGGAATAGAGCTGTGAAAGAAAAAGCTTAGAGCAAGATTCTGTTAGATTTGCGCCCCTTCAACATGTCATACCAAGTCTCTTCCAATTGTAGGTGGCGGACATGTGCTCGGAGTCAGTAGAAAAAGAAGAAGAACCCATCCCTACGTGTCCAATGCGTTCTTGAATGTGCATCAAATGCCCGGTGTGTCCATGAAAGCCCTTATCTCTGGGATGGGGTGAGATGAATTCCCTGAAAAAAAGCAAAACTTTTTATTTCATTTAGGCTCCCCAACTACAATTAAAAAATCTGGATGTCCTTTGTGGTGAGCAGCAGTTGACCCCTCTTCAAACAGTCAGAGGCCTAATTGCTTGTCCGTCAGACATGTAGCACAACACAGCTTCAACCAAAGGGCCGGCAGAGCTGATATCCTCAGACATTAATCACTCTAGTCATAAATCCAAAAAGCGTGACCATTTCTCCTCTTCAGTGTTCATCTGTATTCCCTTTCCATGCACCTACTGCGGTGTCTCTGTGGTTAAAAAAAGTGAAAAAGTCATAAATCAAACAAATGAACTCAGCTATCCTGCCACAAGCCCCCCCTAACCCCATCCTCTGTCCCACTCTGTAACCCTTTCATCCTCCTCAACCTCCTACCGATCAAAGTTCATCAAACGCGTCAGAAATCAAGAGTAGCTTCCTCTTTATTTCCTCATCATTCCGGATTTGAGGCCACAGAAGACCAAACCCAACACCCCCCCTCTCTTCTAGTCTAAGGTCATGAGGTCAGTTCTGGTTCTCCTGTCCAACTGTCTGATTGTGCCTTTGTCTCTCGGAGGTTCTGCTAACTTTAGGAGGTGGTTTTCTTGCTCGGAGAGGTGGCCCTTTGGTCACAGAGTGCCGTGTTTTTCTGATCCCCCTCCGCAGAATTGAAAAATAGCAGGAAACGTATATCTGTCATTGTCCATTCAGGAGATCACCTGTAAGGAAACGAAGCGGCCAGCAAGTGCTGACACAATCATCCCTGCGCTTAGCAACACATCCTGGTTCCGGCCCAGACGCGAGGGACTGTACAGTACGTCTGAGCTGCTCCGCTTCCTGCCCCACCAGGCAGAGGGATGGGGGGGTAGACGGCAGGTTACTTTAGGCTGAAGGGGGAATTCTGAAGGGAGAAAAATAAATCAATGAAATCGGTTAAATCCCCACTGCAACGTCGACGACTAAATTAGGCAGAAACAACTTGTACAAAATCTCTGAATACTGAACTAAAATACGCTGATAATCGATGTTGTAAGTTTGATCTTTTTTTCTCCTTTAGAAAGCCGTGCTCCTTAGTGACCTTTTTTATTTTCTGCAACAAACGTTTCCGAGTCAAATCGTGGTTTTTCTCAAGACTGACTCAGCGAAACGGCTCCGTTTGATCCTCGCTGTTGTTGTGAAGTCGTGTTCCTCCCATTAAAGAGTACCAGGAAACCAGTGGTCCCTGGAGAGTTGACAAAGAGACCCTGTTTATCCTGAGCATGCTCGTGATGAGGACCCAGCCTTGCACCTGGTCCTTTTGACATGCCAAGTACCCACCCTGAGCATGCATGCAAGCTTCCTTCAGCTTCATGACATCAGCTGACATCAACTAAAGTTTCTCCATTTAGTAAACCAGTTTTTGGTCAACTTCAGGGTCAAGTTTGCCTCAAATTTAAACATTTATAACTATTTTATGTGGAGTCGCATTGTTTTAAAGTTGCTCACACTGTCTTAAAATGCCATTTATTTAATAGTTTTGCCAACAAGAAGCTTAATTGCCCTCAAGATCATGAAAAGTGGTTGTTAAAGATATGCTTCATGGCATAAAAGGTGATTTATTTCTATAAATATTGCCTAATTTTTACTTGTTTGAGCATAAAGTTAGGTTATTCATTGTGTTGATTCATTAAAAAATCACATAAATTGTGATGTCAGATGATTAAAAGCTGTACTTTTATTAAAAACTATCTAAAAGCAGAAAAAGTCAAATTACCTAAACAGGTTTTTACCAAGTAAGGGTTGATTTGTTTAGAGTTATAAATATGTAAAGATTTTGCCCAGTTGTTTGCTTTGTTTTACTACATTTGTTGTATTTTCTGGGTTTTTGCCATGTTTTTATGGCAGAAAGGTCCTTCTTTTGATATGGACAGCTTTTTAATTTATTGACTGTATTTTGTAGAGTAGTTAAAGCTAAATTAGAAGATAATTTACATTTTAAAACATTTGATTTCAGAACCACATTTTTTTAATCATAAAAAATAACATATAAGTTGTAATGTCTTTTAAATTTAGATTTTTTTTTATTAAAAAAATTCCAGAAAAAAAACAGTTCTCCAAGTAAAGATTTATTTGTTAGGCCATGTCCAAAATTCCCACCCTAATCCTTAACTACTAAAAAACTTAAAAGTGCAGGACTATATAGTGCCCTCGATTTTAAAAGCAATCTAGACACCATCCTCACTACTTTTCTTTCTTTTTCTAAACGCCGCATATGACGTCACCGATTTCACAAAGTGAAAATCCAATCAATATGAACATTTCACGTCTATATATGAATCCACTGTGTTCTAACAGTGGCGGGCCGTGCATTTCACACCTAGGCCTTCAGTAGTGCTCCATCTGAATCAATCCAACCCTCAATAACTATTTTATGGCAATAAAACTTCTAGTGCAGGTACAACTGCCACACACACACCAAAAGCATAAAAATAACCTGATAAAATTTCAATATTATGTAGGGATATAGTAAAATTTTACTCACCAAAAATCCAGATTATTTAAACACAAAATCCATCCTTTCTATCCTCAAGAAGATTTCAATCACTCTGTCGTGCAGAATCCGTGCGTTTCGCAGATGGAAAGTGTTCCGTGGCTGAGCTGGAAAAGGCTGCATGCGGGAATTGTTCTGGTATTCCTGAAGCCTCTTGTGGTCCAGGAGGGTGACAAACATCAGTTTTTGTGATTTTGAAATCTGGTCTGTGTCTGGAAAATAATATTGTCGGTAGTGCGCGCGAGGATTTTGCGCTGCACCTCTTCGTGAGCTCGGAGCGCCCGTGGTGCGTTCAGGGGCCTCGTAGATTTCCTCGTATCAGCTTCACTCCCGCTCAACGGAGTCACGGAACTCCTTTACCCGTGCCAGACAAAACTGTGCCACAACTTTACCCAGACATTCATTTTCCACCAAAAATCAGACGATGAGACGCTTTCCACTGGCAAAATCTTCAAACCTGACACGCCGCTCCTCGGCACCTGTGTCCGTCACATAACGCAGAACCAGAGCGAGCTGCGAGCTGTCCAATCAAAGCTCGTGAAAATGATGACGTTTCCGTGCGCCTGCTAGCTGGCCTTGGTGTCGCCTACTCCAAATCTGATTGGTTGAAGCAACAGTTTGGTCGACAATTATTTTATGCTACAGGGCCCGCAGAACTGATTGTGAAGGCCTCCGGGCAGATTTCTTTGACCCTAGCAACAAATGGTGCTGCAATGTGATTGGTTAATGCTTAAATAGGAAAATACACGTCTGGAAGCAGCGCAACCAGGGAGACAGCAATGAAAGGACGAAGACAGAGCATTTGGAATTATAGAATACGTATTCACGGAAATAAATAATAATTAATATCAGTCTGTGATTCAGATATTTTTAGGCCAGCAGAGAAGGCCTTGCAGGCCCTGACGGCCCGCCACTGTGTTCTAATGATAAAAATATGAATGGTTTACTAAAAGGATACTTAACCATGTTTTTTTTCGCTAAAATTGTTTGACCACAATGCATTGTGGACTATAGTCATTTATATAGTGAGCATTGAGGTACACTAGTTTTTCGCAAAAACTTCTGGGAAATTTTGAAATCTCGATTTTGGAATTGTAGGTTCAACAGCACAACGAAATGGTGAACGCACTATATAGTGCGCAGGGAAGGAACTGGGATCTTACTATAAGCAAAGGTAAAGTAGCTCAGTGTCTGAAGGGCTTTTGATCCCAGAGCAATATAAATAAACACAAATTTTATGTGTAAAAATGTTAATATGAAGTCAGTATGAGTCTGAATGTTTCACCCACACTCTCACACTGCATAGATAATGCTTTCTAAGAATTAAAAGGGGCTGTTCATATCTCTGAACTGTAATCAGAAGTAGATCGCAGGCTAACTAACACAAGCTCTGTATTTGTTCATGCTCTCATCCAGGAAACACACAGTACATTACACTCTATAAATACACTGACAGCAACCAACAAACACAACTTGTTGAATCAAATCCTATTTGGCAGCAGGGGGGTTTATTGTGTGGTCAGTGCAAGAAAAAAAAAGTTTCTCTTGCATCTCCTTTTTGTCCTCGTTAGGAGTCGCATTGCAAGCCGGTTGAATCAAAGACTCAATGAAAACTTTCAACAGTCTTTAGTCTCCCTTTGAGCTGAAAGAAGCGAGCAGGGTGTAGCTCCATGTCTTTCATGCTCCTTTTATATTTACCTCTCCTTTTCTTTGAGGTACTCGAGTTCACTTACTCCATTTCTCAACTCGACCATATCTTAAATTCTTTTGTCGTTTTTTTTCTTTGAAACCTCTTATTCTCACCTTTAGATTCAAAGGAGAATAATGGATCTGAAAAGTCTCTTCTTTAGTTTTTCTGCACCAACAATTACAAAAACCCTCTTGTGTTCATGTCCCCGGTGTGGTGGCTGTCAGCTCTGGAGGAGCTCTATTATATCTTGGACAAGCACCTGTCGCTACAATTATAAATGCAAAGAAGACGGGGGCCGTGTGGAGAAGGACGCCCTCAGCAGGCGGCTAAACATGTGTGGAAATGCTTTTCTTGGCACATAAACTCATGTGCATGCTCATACTCACGAGTTATTCCTTGTTAAATTGGGGAGGGGGTACTGGAGATGCCGTGGAGGTCACTGCAGCTGTGTATGTGTGTGTGATCGGTTCACTGTGCAGTGAGTGTTTGAGCGGTTAAACAGCTGAGTGTCAGAGGGCTTTTATCAGGGCGAGTGGCGCCTGGACATGTGCACGAGAATTCTTCACACGTTCCCATGAAACAAGTGCAAATCAAATCTATCTGCGCATTTGTGGTGGCACACATGGGCACCATTTAAATGTGTAAAGAGGTGGCAAAAAGTAAAAAATCGCAAAAGAGACGACCAGAAATCACATGCAGGAGGTGAACCTAGCTGTTTTTTCCTCTGACTTTCAGTCTACATGACAGGAGCATGTGTTGAAGATGTGCAACAGTGGCTGCATGATTGTATCATTTAGGGACTTACTGTACCAGACTCCATGGTTTTACTCCTACTTAGTTAGGTAATTGCCTAAACTAACTATTTATGTATATATTTTTTCATTCCAAATATATACTATTCATTCACTTTCATTTAATTATGACTATGGCATTTTTTGACAAAATAATAATTAAAAAAGTGTTTTTTTGTAGGACATAATTCTGCAGGAGTTTCATTAGACAGTTCTCTCTAAATTGTGGGCGGGACCTTTGTTGCTGAGTAAGTCCACCCTGTCTTCCCGACATCCATCTGTTTACACATTCCTGCTAGCTTACAGCCCCTCACAACCCCAACCTAACATTAGTAGTGATAAAGCATGAAAACCAAAATGTGTGAACACAGACATAGTTAGACAGTGTGTACCGGTAAGTTCTCTTCTTTTATGTCCTTTATTTTTTGGCTTTCCAAGCTGCTGTTGAAGCTTTATAATGTTAGCCACAATGCTTGGTCCCCTCTCAAAAGCGCAATGTGAAACCAAGCCAAATAAAGGGGTGACATATTTTGGGTTTCGTGGCCAGTGATTCTGACTATCCTGGTCCTGGTTTAAGCATAGGAGCCCAATGTAGCATGTCAATGCCAACTTTGCAAATCTCACCCCTTGAATAAGATGTTCAGAAGTTTCACATGATCTGGAATTAAAATAAATATATTCTGCCTTGTAAAATTTAAATTTTTGCTTGGGATGGGCAATGTATCAATGCCAGTATCAGTATCGGTCCGATATGAAAAAAATCCTCCAATATTGTTCTGACTGTTTGCAGATGGACTTTATTTTTGAAAAATGTACTTGTTTCTAAAAGATCTCTGGCACTGGGATGCTTATGTTTACAATCATACTCAATAATTGTTCTGACTGCTTTCAGGTATATTTAATTTTTTATCGAGATCCATGTTCCTAATTGATTCCTTGATATGGGCTTATGGTTTACGGTTATGTCTAATAGACACTGAATGGTCTGAATGTTTTCAGATATCTTTTCAAAGTTGTAAAGTGATACATGTTCCTATGTTCCTACTTGTGCAGAAAAGAAAAGTTGTGCATTTTCAATAAAGAAACAACGGAAATCTAAACTTTGTGCTATTGTAGACACTTAAATATTGGCTATTTGTCACAGTAGCAGGGAAAATATCAGTACCGGTTGGAAAAAAATACATTGGCAAATCTCTAATTTGTGCTTATTTACGCTTTATTTGATATTTTTAATGGTTACACGTCTTAATCACTTGTACATGTGTTCAGATAGCTTAAGTGTTTGTAGACATACACATACTCCTCCCCCAGAATAACCTACATCTTCATCTAAATGAAGTCATATTACAGATTATCATGTAAATGAAAAGCCATTGTTTACCAGAACATTTTCCCCGTTTCCTACACCCTCCTCCTCCCACCTCCCATCTCCATGTGGACCTCCCGGTTGTGCATTTGCAGCCCCCAAGTCCTCCATCCAGCCATTATCTCCTCTTATCTCTTTCTAAGTCCCTGTTGCCCCTGCTCGGAGAATGGCCTCATATTGTTGCTCAGGAGGAGTTAAGACGCTCTTGGCTGTACTGAAATGCTCCCAGCAGATGTTTCACCATTTGAGCGCTTTTTATCGCGTTTACTTTCTTGCTCTGAGAGGTGGAGGGGGGAGGAGGAGAAGAATAGATGGAGGGGAGCAGAGATGGATGGACGGATGGATTGGAGAAGGTTTTAAACATTAGAAGGCCAACAGCTGGTTGCTTCTCCGCGAGTGCATTAACCTCTTTGGCCCTCTTGCCGCAGTGGCAGTACAAGGAGACGCTCAGCATCTGGAGCTTAAGCAGGCGGGAAAGCAGCATTGTTGCTACAGCGAGGGAACAGTAGGTTGTAAGATGGAAGAGAAGATAAAGTTTTTAGAAATAAAGCTGAATAAGTTATTAAAAAATACCAGAGATTTGTAACAGAAACTGTTTGAAAGAGGTCGGACTAAAGGAATCTGTGTCAAGATCTTGAGAAAGAATTAAAGTCAGAGAACAGAAACCTTCAACAAGCTGTCAAATATTTTTATACACTTTCACTGTGCAAAAACCGGCTCCTTAAGTATCAATGCACGTTCAATGTCGTGTGATTTGTACGCAGAGCCAAAAAGCTGGCTTTGCTTTGCTTGAACATGAAACTTTTGAACGCGGTGGCCCGACACCTAAATTCTCGCATGTTTACATGCGTCTCATTGGAAGAGGTCACTTGAACGCACGTAGTACAGGCCAGTATGAGCATAGACTAACCCCGGGCTTACACCGTATCCGGAGTCTTTATGTAACTGTAAAAGTTCTGAAAGTCGCTCACACTGCATCCAGTTCAGTCCGGTGTCTGAAGTCTGGCCTCTTTGGCGCTTCAAATCTGTTTAGTTGGCTTCAGGTTTTTGGTACTGTTTCACTGTCTTGAAATAGAGTTACGTCAGTGTGAAAATCAACCCCGGTCTCCCCTACTTGTTATGCAATATGTGCAACACAGTCAAATATGTACCTATAAAAGACAAGTGTACTAATACAAGTACTGTGCTTACCCAATGTATGAAGACAAGTCACACAGAAAAAAAAATGTTGTGAATATAATTCAAATTCATGCTGGAATGAGGGTTTGTTCACTAGTACATTCGTGAGGTTGGTGGCAGAGCGGACCGCAGGACCGCAGCCATCCGTATCCGAGAGTCATCTGCCTAGTTAGACTGATGCACCATGAGCCCAGGGTTAGAGATAAGTCAAAAAATCTTAGTGCACCGGCCATTTTTCTTGAAATAAGCAAAAACAAAAAAAGAAAATCTATCAATGGGATAATACTAAATGTCTTACCAAGAATACTAGACACCAAGATCTATTTTCTAAAACTACAAATATTTTGCTATAGAAAAACTTTAGTGGCAAGATTTTATTTTTCTTGCAAGACACAAAATATGAGTCTTTTTACTTTCTTAAGATTCAGTATTTGCAGAGCGAAGAGTTTAGCAAAGTATTGTGTTTGGGGTTTTTTTGCATTAGGCTGCAAATATTTGATATTCTTTTTGTTATGACAAAATCAAGTATGAAAAAAAATAAAATAACAGTCTCTAAAAATGTTTAATTTTCTTCTATGGAACAGCTTTTTTTTCTTTTTGAAGACATGAAAAGTAAAAATAAGAAATGCTGAAGACTTTTGTTTAAGATCACAGAGGTATATTTCATCATCTTTGAGAACACCATCATCAATAGAAGGTGAACAAAACTGTGAAAAACAGTAGCATTAACTTGGATTAAGGGTCAGAATAAATCTAGAATGTGATCACAAACGGCAACAAAAAATAGGAATTGGAAACATAAACATGAGAGAGTTTGCAACACAATGCAATTCAATATATAAGGCAAACATTAATAAAAAAAAAATAAAGTCATTATTTTGTCGAAATTATATGGTTTGAAAGTGTAAAAAACAAAACAAAACAAAAGTTCATTTAAATTGCAGAACAGATGAGGGAGACTGGGATAAAACAGTTCTTGTAAACTCTGGGATCCACACCAAGGCACAAGTGATCACGCGCACGTACACGTCAGACTCCATTCAGCAGCCTCCACTTTGATGATCCAAAGTGTACCTTTTCTTGAGTAAACAGGCTGATTGTCTGGGCATCTCTCAACCCCTCGGCAGCTGCTTCTCCTTAAGCCACTGGCAGAGCAGTCATCATTACCATCATCATCTTTATAATCAGCCTGTTCAGCACAAGACAACAAAGGTAGAGACGCACAATAGCCCTCAGTGGCTTTGAGGAACATATCAAGGCTTAGTGAGAGAAAAGACAGAGGGTTTTCTGTTTTTATATGAATAGGTGGCCTTTGCCGCGTGCAGGGCTTGGCCCCTTTCTTCATCTTTGCTCAGTATTGGGTGTTGTGTGCTGAAGGGAAAGGTGTGCGAGTGTGGGTGGGTGAGAGTGTGACAATAGGAGCAGGTGCTCCAGAGTTTACCTTCATGCAGTTTGTTAGCTCAGAGAAAAGACACACAATGCTCAAGGAGAAGCGTTCTCTTTATGACACTCGTCCGTCATCTGCGACGTCGTCCAGTCTTCCTTTGAAATGAACGTGTATCATATTGCTCATGTGTGCAAGATGCAGGGCTTTCACAGGCGATGATGAGGCGTTCCTTCCTGTGTTGACGTGACACAAAATGTAATTTACTATTAAATATGACTAATTTGTTTGTTACTAGAACAATATAGCCTACATGTATTATGACACAAGCAAGTTTTAGGAAGATGAAAAGTCTTAAACAAAGCCACCTGTAGTCATTTAGTGAGGAACAAGTAACTTTGTCATTTTTTTTGCGACAAATATTATAATATCATCTGTAAAAAGAGTAATAAAATACTTTGAAACCTTTGTCAATGATGACCCTTATAATTCTTTGTTATTTTTGTTTGTTAAAGTCGTAAACTTAATGTTCTTTCTTCTTCCCGTAGAAAATAATATGATATTTAAATAAAAAGATCTAAAGATTATCCATCCATCTTCTTCCGCTCATCTGGGGAAAGAAGACGGGGGCAGCAGTCTAAGCAAAGATGCCCAAACTTCCTTTTCCCCTGTCACTTCCTCCAGCTCCTGAGCCATTCCCAGGCCAGTCAAGAGACGTAGTGTCTCCAGTGTGTCCTGGGTCTTTCCCAGGATCACGACCCAGTGGGATATGTCCAGAGAACCTCCCCAGAGAGGCATCCATGAGGCATCCGGACCAGATGCCTGAACCACCTCAATTGGCTCTTCTCGATGTGTGGAGAAGTGGCTGTACTCTGAGCTTCTCACCCTATCTCTAAGGGAGCACCCAGCCACACTCTGGAGGAAGCTAACTTCAGCCACTTGTAGTCAGGATCTCACTCTTTCGGTCACGACCCAGAGCTCATACCCGTAGGTAAGTACTGGAACAAAGATCGACCGGTAAATTCTAAAGATTATATCAAGCTTAAAATGATATACTGTGTTGCTATGGCAAATAATTTGAATTTTGATATAGCTAACTGTCCTGTTCAAAAGTTTGTACTGAATTAAATAGACCAACATAGACCCTAAAGTAAGAAGCTACCACTTCATTGTTGCTTGATCTAGAGTAAAATCAGTCCCCCCTGGATCAGTCCTTTTAAGTTGCATTTTTTTTCAGATACTTTAGATTTTTACGTCGACCTGTTCTGAGCTTGTTTCTCCAAAGGAAATTATATAAAAAAGAAACTCTGGCCCAGCAGATATTCAGCGGTCGCAGCCCTCACCAAATCTTCTTTCATTTACGAAAGCAATTCCCGCCATGCCAGGTCAAGGTCACCCTGCCACTTAGCTCTGTATACTCCAAGGGGGTCACTGGAACAGCCCTAAACCCATTTCTGAGAACTGGGGTCTCAGACACTTCTGGAATGCCTCTCGCCTCGTCTGTTCTAAAGATATCAAAGACATCACCTGCTTCACATAGGCTTTGAGAGGATCTGGATGCTACACTTCCTTCGCCTGGAATCTTCTTTAAATAGTTCTCTAGATCATAGTTGTGTTTAAAGAAGACGCAATCTGTCTTCGGAATAAAAATCTTTTCTACGTTTGTGTGCTAAAGGTTTTTGTGTTTTCATCATTCTGTTGAGACTTCAGTCCTTTTTATAAGAATCCTGCATTGTTTTTGTTACCATTGCAGTTCAATATAAAGCTTTAGGAGTAAAGATCATCAAAGAAGCCAACTTTCTTCATTTAAAACATTTGCACGTTTATGCACCTAAAGTAGTACCAGACCATATTTCAGCTGCTTTTTTTTCTTAGATATAACAGAAATTTCTTAGGCCTTAGTCACATGCACCTGTACGGGTGCTGCAGATTTTTCGGTTTTCAGGGTCTTATCTTAAAGGGAGTGCAGGTGTGTCTCCCAGTTCCCTTGTGGTTCGTACGGTGGGACGTCATAAAAATGGAACGTACCATTGTCATGTGTGTGGTACTGTGAGTGTATTAGGATGTAAGGATGATGTCAAGCTGCGTTCACACTGAGCATCCAGGTGCCCAAATCCAGGCCTCGAGGGCCAGTGACGTACCTGTTTTCAAACCAACCTGCCACTGAAGCTCCTAATTGGCCAAACACACTTGATCTATATAATCAGCAGCAGATAAGGCAGGGTTTTTGGAAAACCAGCAGGAAGCCAGCCCTCGAGGACTGGCTTTGGACACCCCTGATCTAGAATGTCTAGTGTCCAACACATTTTTGGACAAGTTTCTTGCAGCAAATTTTCCGCACATTAAAAGAGACGCATCTCATAATTTGACTGGCAAATCGCGTTCCATGTGAAAGCAGGTTTAGTTATACGCACTTATGACGTACATTACACACTCTGGTCATTAGGAAATTGTGTGCACTGGCTCTTTACCAACTGCTTACATACACTGCACACAGGGGTTGTACTGCTGGTACATTAGTGCTCATAGGACGCCTGACTAATTTCCTAATTTCAAACAGTAAGGGAAGGATAGGAGCACGCAAGGGTCATGCAATCATCCCTTAAAAAGCACTAACAGGCCCCTTGTGCAGTGTGCAGAGTTCGGGGGTTGAAAAAATAAAAGATCCATGTGACGCCTGCGTCTCACCTACTTCATCTTTACTAACCCTTGTGTTTTAAGTGCTACTTCATAGAGTGGTCTACAATCTTAAAAATTCATGCCGCCGCCTGCGTGCCCCGTAGCCTATATCTTTTACCATTTTTGCCCATGGCGCAGCCGTGGTCAACTCCTGATCGGAAAATTGTGGGTATTCCTACCTTGCCTGCCCATTGTTGAAGTGTCCTTGGGCAAGACACTGAACCTTACATTGCCTCTGGTGGAAGGTTGGCGCCAGCGTTCGGCAGCAGAGCCAGTGTGTGAATTGGTGAATGGGTCTGTGACTGTAAAGTGCTTTGGGCCAAGTGTACGCCATTTACCATGTTTCGCCAGCAGTAAGGGCAGTTGTGACTAAGGTATTATTATGACTTCAGGATTAAGGATAAAGGCTGTTAGCTCTTGTGAAAACTAGCCTTGTTTACCTCTTTAAGTGCAAGAAGCATTGAGTCATATTTTGGCAGCAGTAGGAGATGAGAGCTGAAATCGCAGAAGCGGACAATTCCAGGGCCAAGTCTCATACGGCCGCACAGCTAGAAATTAATTAAAAATGGATGCGAGTGGGCAACAGACAGAAAGAGGGGGAGACGGTACTTAGAAAAGGGACAGCAAGGAAAATCCAAGCAAACCAAGTGAAAAGATGCTGTAATAAAGCATGTCGTGTGTGTGTTTGTGTGTGCTGGCTCGCGTGAGAACATCAGCTGCAGAGCACAGTCGCAGACAGATGAGGGGAACAGTGTGATCCTGACACAAATCCTTGGTAAGGTTCCTTTTTCTGCCCTCCCTCCCTCACGTTTTCTCTTTGCCATCATTAAATCCCGGTTTCACTACAACTTAAGCACTCAGCTGTAATCCCCATGAAGAGTCGATAGCCAGGCACAAGTCACTTTCCAACCATTAAAGGCATACAATAGCAGCGTGTTAGGGACTCACTTAAATGGATTGTGCACAAATCCTGTGCATGATAAGTTTTTAGCGGGGAAGAATCCGGCGTTTACACCCGTCCTTTTGTGCATTCTCTTGGACGTACTTGTCTCAATAGTCTAAGCCGATTTTATCCCCTTTTTTTTGCATTTGTTTAATTCCTGCAGAACAGAAAGGCTTTAGAATATGTCCTACTTCTTCCTTTCACCCTCTGCCTTTTTTCCCCCAAAACAAATGTCACAGTGAAAGGTTCACAATGGAGGATAGCTCTATCCACTTTCTACAAGCTAAACACAGGGGAGGTTGGCCTCTTCTAGATATTTCCAAAGCTCTCCCTTGAATCAAGCAACTGCTTCTAATCTTTGAAAATGGAGCATCAGCTGGACTGAAGGGGAAAAACGTTGGTATGGTCCTTTCCCTTGGACGAAGAGAATGGAAAACCACTAAAACCCATCATCCTCTTGGGGTCAAAAGGAAGGCTTTTGTCTGATACTGCTTATCAAAGCAAGAACACTGGAGGACGAGGAGCCAAGAAAAGAGGCCGGGGACAAAACAAGCATTGTCTCTGCTCGTCATTTGCAAACGGAACATGGAGGAATATTTCAGAGCAATCCATCGTTGTCTGCCATTTTTGAAATCAATTAAGGACAGAGGCCATGACCAACTGGTGCATCACTCCCAGGAAGAACTGGGCTATAAGTAAAGGAGATTTGGATTCAAGGGCATAGAAGTTTGTAAGGAAGGCATTAAACTGTGCAAACTGTCCGATCCTTAGCTTTCTAGCTATGATTGAAGATTCTCCTTTGAATCATGAAGTCAAGTGCTGAATGTTTGGACATCGAGGCTCTTAAAGCCTGGAGTTGCTCTAAGAGTTTTTAAAAATGCCTTCAAAGAAAGTGCTTTTAGTCTGACAGACAGATAAAGCCTTACTGAGCGCGCTCAGAGAAGAGACGGCAAGAGCGATGCTGCTAAGTCGCTGAAAGCTTAACTAATCCAGAGGTTTTGAGTGTTTGCCACTGCCACCAAGTCTTAAAGCAGATCTCAGTAGGAGGTGGTGAGATGCTCCTCAGAGCTCAGGACCCTAATGGTTTGATTAAGCTCATCCATCCAGGCCTGCGCTGCAGAGACTTAACCTCCATTTAAGGAGTAGACAAAGGCAGGACCACAGGGATGGATAAGAGTATTAAATCTGACTGCCAGGCTCAGAAACACACAGATGTCGATCGTACACAATGTATATCCACGCACACAGACAGACAGTGATTATGCAACTTGTGTTCATAAAGCAGTCGAGGCATAAGGCTGCAATATCTGACCTTTTTTCTTCCAACTGTGATGTTAGCTTAATGGGGTACCAAATTATTAAAATACTTTGACACAATGACCTGAGAACACATGTAGTATACGAGAAAAAAGTAGACATTAACCTGTTGAGTTGTACAACACAAATTTTATTATTCAATTCAAAGACTAATGATTGTGAATTTTGATCAAACTACTACTAGAACAAAGTATGACCAATTTCTGACATGAAATCTGGTCAAACAAACCCCCTAAATTTAGTTCCCCAAATTAGAAGCCAACCTGAACGTACCAAATATTGTATTTCCTAAAATGACCAATCAGGGAGGAGTCTAAAGAACTACAAAATTTGTTATTGCTGGTGAGAGATTTTTTTGGTTTTAATTGGTTATTAAATGAATGCAGAAGAGCTCAATCTCAATTTTATTATTTTTATTCCATCAAGACATCTAACATATGGCAGATGTACTTTTATATTGCTTTGTCTGGTATTTTTGGGGCATCTGGGAGCTGTTCTATTCAAAGGGGGGGTACCATTGAATGTACATGAGAACTGGACTGAATGACCCCTCCTATAGGGTTACAAACAAGAAATATCCACTAGTTCCAAGAAGCCAAAATCCAATAGACTTCTACCGAGCAACAAGCAGTTATTAATTAGTAATGGTTGTCAGAATAACCATTCTTGCTCTCCTAACTTTTCTTTTAACATGGTCTGGCTAATTCTATTTTATGTGATGTTGTAATGTATTCAAGTTATAAACTGGCACAGACACCAAGTTATAAACTGACCAATCAGATGCCTCAAATAATAGTATGTGGTGCCTGCTAATCCTCACCTTGAACGTTTGACAGATTTTCTGTAGCCCACTTTTAGTAGACTTCCAACAAGCTTACTCCTGATTGGTGAGAGTTGTTGCCATAGAAACGCTGACTCAGAGCGACTTGGACCAATCGCTGCTAACTCACAATGTTTCCCCCCCAACATGGCGGCGTCCTCATTGAGAAAAAAGGGCGACTAAATTGACTGTCTTACTTCCGTCTCCAACAAAATGAACTTTCTCTGGATGACGTCACACTCACTCAGTTCAGTTCCTTAATACAGTCAATCGAACTGTAGGAACCTGAAAAAAAATCTTTTTTTTCTTTTTTTTTAAAATAAGGGAAGTTTAAAGTTTTACTTGGTTGATTGTATAACTTTAACATTTCATAACCTTTAAATGATAGTCTGCATCAACCAAACAAAACATAAAAAAAACAAAAAATTAAACAAATACATAATCATATGTACACGTTAATATACATACATACTATATAAATAATATGCATTCATATATTATAGCTACACATATACATAATTATGTACATATTTACTAATACAAAATTAAATTTCACAAGTATTGATATTTTTTTTTTACATTTTATCAGTGATCTAATTTTTTTTAAGAATATTGACTAATTTATGATCTTTTTCTGAAGAATTCCAAAGTTTTCTTCCAAAAACAGAAGGATGTCTCCATTTTACATTTGTTCATGCCCTACAGGATTCAAACAAGTGCATTATATGTTTTGTGGTATTTTTATTCTTTTTTTTAAATCTATGAATACTCTTAGTATTTTAGCGTGTTCCTCATGGTCTTGAAAGCCTTCCTTCCATAGAGGAGTTCAGGTCACTGCAGGTCACGATGACCACATACAGAGACAAGGAGTTTAAAATTCTACCATGATGTAAAAATAAACTTCTTTGGTAAATCCAGGGTTAAGTCTCCAGTCTCCATCTCTCTGGCTTCTCTGGGTGGGATGTAATGCAGCTAAGCAGCAGCTGTCTACCTGGCAAAAGAGGACCCTTCTACTGACACAAATACACAATCTGCACACGCCCAAAGACTAACACATGGACACAACAAGCGCACACACATATGCCCTCTTGAGGAGCGACTGGTCTCTAACTCTGCGTCACACAAGCTTGTCGGCTTGTACGCACACACTCTGGTGGAGGACGAGCCCAGATGGTCAGGGATGGAAGTGGTGCCCAGTGTCAGCGAGAGAGTCAGAGCGAGAACTGGAAAGACAGAGAGAGAAGAGTCAGAGAAAGAGTGAGAGAGTTGGAAACGGATGAGGGACAAAAGCCAGAGTGGAATGGAGGAGCTGAAGCAGGAAGAAAACATCACACCAGTTCAGCCTGCCAGTACTGCAGACAGTCAAAAAAGGGCACCTCTGTCACCAAACATATGATCTAAGACATCTCTAAAATCATATATGATAATGTGCAAAAATCCTCAGTGATGGTTACTTTAAAGACCAACTCTAGTAAAAATTGTGATTTTACTAGCATTTTTCTGTTAATTAAGGACATATATTAAGAAAATTCAAATTAAATTTCTCAGTATTTCTTTATTAAACTCATTGTGAATCAGGAGAAGATGAAAAAATTGAAAAAATCCACTTGGTACTTGGTTGCTTATAGTTGGTACATAAAATCTACAATCAGCCGGCCACAAGCCCCCTATTATGCTCCATTCCAATACATCCACTTGCAGACAAATAGATCCATGTACGTCTTCATTTTCTTGTCTAAGCTGGCATCAGGCTCCAATATTGCTCACCATTTTTGTTCCATTGCTAATGTTAGCTTGCAATTGTGAGGGGTATAAACCAGTGGGAGAGTAAATACCGTGCCAATTGTCCCGCCCGCTCAGAAACCATGATTTGACCTAAAACGACATAAATTATAATTTTCCACACATTCTCACTACCAACTCGTCATATGGACGTATGGTTAGGGTGTCGTCTGTGTTTCTTTTTGACATCTTGGGTGTAACCAAGACATCGTTTTCCCATTAGATCACAGCTCTCCAACCCTAAGGACACGGTACCGGATTAGGGTTAAGGTTAGGGTACCAGTATCAGTCCGGAACTGGTATGGATTGGTGTCCTCGGGGTTTGGGACTCCTGATTAGCATTTGGTCCTCGGGCCAGTACTGGTCCGGGGCCCTAATTTATTGGAAACGAAGAGTTAGGAGCATTCCAAAACATTAACAAGTAACGTGAGAATGCGTTGTAATTTAAAGACCACTTAGTATACCAAAGAACTGCTTTTCTGTTATTGATTAGTCCACAGTTCTCTCTTTTTTGTAACTCTTTGCTGTTCCTTTGTTTTAGTTTGGTTCTGTAATGTTGGAACACAAAGTTTAGTTGTTTTTTTAGTTCTTTCATTAGAATAAAAAAAAACCCAGCTATCTGAGCACTGAGGTGTTTTCGGGATGTGAAGCCCCGCATCCAGATGGTGTGGAGTTTTTTTTCTCCCTGGTTTTATTTCATTTATTTCATGTTACAGTTGTGCTTTGATCGCTCCTCTCTAATAATTAATGTGGTTTTGCTACGCTCTGCTCTTGAAGTCATTGTTCCAGTCTCTGCTGAACCAACACGAGCTGGCTTTGACTTTTACACCTGATGGGAAAAGCTACCCCTCACTCCTACCCCTTCCTCCTTCTGTCTAATTATAGGTTACTTTTTCTCTTTTTCTCTGAGCTTTGAATTGTCTCAGAGGGTCCATCTTTTGCTTTCAGACCCTCTGTACTCTTTCACAAACACACACAAACATTCATCCATTGGTGGTTCTCCAGAGTGGAGGGGATACAGTGCATGGCATGTGTCAGTCATTTATTATTGATCAGATCCAGCTGCCAGCATCAGACTTCAGATCGTTTGGATATACCATTGTCTTACTTTCTGTCACAAACACAATTGGCAGGGGAATGTCTGTGTAAGGCTGATGTTACATGGAGGCATGTTGTCACAGATAATGCTCCTCAGGTTAAACCTTTTTTTCTCTGTGGATTTTAATGAGTTTGAACTGCAAATGTGTTCTGGAAAGTTTCAAATAATTAATTCCTGAGAAACCTTGAAGTTTTTTTTTAATATTCTGCACTTAAGTTTGTGGTTTCAGTATTTAAGGAGGTGTTTCTAGATCCATAGTGTCGGCTGATTTTGTATCGATTGTCATCTACTGCTTTCAAGTGTTGTCGCTGATGACCTTCTGGTTGTAAGTTCTAGTATCCTCATCCCACACCCATTGCAATTACTGGCTAATAAACTTTGTATCCAAGTTAGAATTAGTCTCCTAGATGATAGCTCTCTGGACTTTGGCTCTCTTCTTCTACTATACTATGAAGCTGCATTGCTGTAAGGATGCAACATAGTCAATAAACTCTCATGTTTGATTACAGCTGGTGCCCAAACTTTTAAAGCAGTGGGTGTGAACAAGGAGACAAAAGTCAATTTGATGCTTTGCTGTTGTAAACTTTATTTCCTTCCATAAAACTAACAGTGTAAACATGATGCAATACAGAATAATTCAATAAGAGTACAAATCTGCAATGGAGATTTAGAACGATCACCATGTTGGAAAGACTTTGAACAAACAAGTTTGATTGGCTCATACAGATCAGTCATGAACTCTCTAACTAAACCACCGTTCCTTATTATTCCATCTGATACATATGTGTTTTACATAATCAGAAATTCAGCAAATACAACAGAAACATTTTTTATTTATTTATTACAAGAATAATTGAGTGAAACGAGAGTAAAACATGTCATTTAAACTCTTGAATCAAAAGCTGGTTATGCGGCCTGTGACTCGGTCTCTCCCAGATACCAATGCATTCTCACTCTCAAGTCAACATACATTGACATTTGGTTAAGGACTTTTTGATGTTTTGGGTGACCCAAACTCGTCATTTTTTTGTTATGCTGGCTGATCATATAATCAAGGGTCTGCAACCCTCAGGACGGGGTACTGGACGCGGACTGGTCCTCGGGATGCATCCAGTATCGGTAGCTTAACCAAAAACCTTTGCCCTAACCCAGTACTGGTTTGTGTCTGGTACCGCATCTGGTACCAGTTTGGGTCCAGTACCTAGTTTGGTAATGCATTTGGTACCGTGTTAGGGTTAGGGAGCTGGTCCCAGGTTTTGGTACTGGTGCGCTCCAGCCTGATGGTAGGGGACCGGTGATAATGGAAACAGCCAACATGTCAAAAAAAATGACGAGTTGTGGAAACCCAAAGCGTCAAAAGGACACGAAATGCCCTTACCAAATGTCAATATGTGACGACTCTGGAGTGAGAATGTTTTGCACAAACAGCTAAAAAGGCACTGAAAAAAAGGGTACTTCTCTCAAACTCCTTTACATGAATACTTGTATCATTGAAATTGACTTCGATATGGGGTACAAATGATTACTACAAATGTAACCGAATGAAGAAGTTCACTCAATTGTTTAGGTTTTGCTTACGTTATGGTGAGTCTCTGTCAGGAACTATATACACATACATATACATACATATATACATATATATATATATATATAAACATATACACACACCCACACACACACACATATATATATATATATATATATATATATATAAACATATATACACACATACACATATATATATTTAGATATACACATTTTAATATTTTATTTAATAAAGAAAAAAAGACCTTCAACCATTACAACCTTTTTTTTAAAAATATTTTTTGTAATTTATTGAAATATTCAATGTCATGAAAGCTTCAGAGGTTGGTTTGACTTTTCTCTCTCAGTCTTTTTCTCTTTGACTGTTAGTGTCACAGATGCACTTGTTGGCCAAATGTTTGGGTGGCAAGACAATGGATATTAGAGGAAATGGAGGGAGGAGGGAGTCTCTGCTCTGCAATGTATGCACTCAACCAAATCTGACCCCCAACCCCCCTACTATTGCGCCCCTCTAAATGTCTTTCCTTTTTTTTTTCCAAATGCAAGTCACCGTGAAAAATGTGCTGGTCCAATATTTGCACAGAAGTGGTGCTGGGACAGGCAGATAAACTATCAGTATTTGAGTTTGGCTTCCCATGCTCCAAATAGCCATCCTCCGCCTGTTTAGCTTATTGATTGGCTTGGCAAGAAACTAGGTCCCCTCAGTGGGGACCAAGGTCATACAACACATGGACTTTGTGCCACCCATCCACCCTCCATCACTATATGCCTTCAACATCCACCATAGGCTTGACATACATGTTATTTCTCACACATATAAAGAAAGAATGTGAGTTTAATGGATGAAAAGTTCACTTATCAAGCAGGAAGCAGCGTAATCTGTGTGTTCGTAATGACCAACGTTTGTTGATTTCCTTTTCTTCTTCTTTAAGAGTCTAAGATTTCCAGTTTATTCCAAATGGAAGAATTTTACTGAAACAAAAGTATAATTTGTCATAAAAAGATTTGCATGAAGTGGCTTGATAAGTTACAGTTTCTGTTCATGCGTTTGTAATGACTCAGGGTATAGACCGGAGGCAGCGTCCTCTACTCCTCTGTGGGAATCAATGAGATTGAATTCTGAAGGTTTTCTCAGGGGCATTAGCCCCACATGTCAATACTGCTCTGTGTCACAAGTGCATTTTCTACACACAGATCCACACAAACACACTTCCAGTCCCCTCTCTCAAGCCCTCCCTTGCCCACTTCTTTACATTGATATGTCTCTTCCAGATCTGACTTTGGGATATTTATTTATTTATTTTTTAATTTAATCTTTGTCATTGTCTCCACAACAAGCTCCTAATAAACTTTCTGTCCTCATCTATCTGTGGACAAGTTTTAGGCATTGACAAAGTTTGGGTTTAGTTGATCATTTCATCTAAACTTTAAAAAGAATGTACTCTTTCTGATATTTCTAAATAATTGAGTTTACTTGATACAGTTCTTCTGTATGGTTTCTAAACACTGTTAGGATGGACTTTTATATATAAAAAAAAAAAAAACCTTATGATGTCTTAACCCTTTTGCTATCCTATGTATGTTGATGTTGGGAGTGGGGTTATCTGGACCCCACAAGACACTGCGCGGAGCTTTTTTTTTCAATAATTTTTTATTTTCACTGGTGTCTGTGCAAGACATAGAATCCTGTCCACTTTCATCCACATTTGTCGTGGGATGGATAATCCGTCAATGTAAGGCTTGGGTCATCTTGACCCCATAAGATAGTACAAGGGGAAAGTCCTTTTAGTGATGTGACTGAGGATGACATCAGGGTTGTCTAGTCTGAACTGACGTTTGTTTCACTGGAAAGTCTGTTTCATTCATAAAAAATCTCATGTAAACTCTGATGTTTCATATCTGGAACATTTCTTGAGGGAAAATTAATTGCAAGAATTTTTATTGATTTATAAATAAATTGGCTGGGTTTGTAAACAATAGAAGTGAAAAAAGCGGACTTTTATTGATTAGCCAATATAAAGAAATGGGTCAAGATCACCAACTTCTTATCAACAGATGGAATTAGAGGTTGAATGTACACAACTTGTTTCAGGGGGTATTGTCCTCTCTCAAAAGTACAACTCAACCATGATCAACACTGGAAATTTTTTTTTTTTTTTTCACCTGATCAGATCAAATCCATGTGACTGTTTTTGTCAAAATCCACTTTCAGAGAAAGTTTACCATTCATTAAACAAATGTCTTTACATTTTTTTTTTTTTTTTGCTTTTAGGGATGAAACTGTCATGGTCCGCCTGTGCTCCTACTCCGCCTCCTAATTGGACCCAGCTGTCAGCACTCATCATCTCCACACCAGCCTACTTAAGAGGAGTCCTCCCCAGCATTCTTCACCAGTTCGTTACCTTACCCGGTGAAGTTACCTGGCCTCTCACGTAAAGTAACTTATGCTATCTTTGAGTCTCGCTACGTCTCACCGTAGAAATCCTCTGTCTCCAGGTCCTTGCCATCCACGTGCCGACCTGGGTCCTGTTACGTCTTGTCACCTCACCTTCGACCAAGTCGATCCTCTCCTCGCCACGCATCAGCTGACGAACTCACCTTGTTGCTCCACCTGGCCGCTCCAGTCCACCACCGGTCTTCGCTCACGAGTCTCCAACTCCGCTCCTAGTTCCAGCCGCTACTCCATTATCTCCACGGACAATAAACCTTTTACTGGACCACGTCTGCCTCTCATCCTCCTTCCGGGTTCCAGCGTCTGGGTCTGCCTCGTCACACGTAGCATGACAGAAACGATTCATTTTAACATTGATTCATATCAAAATTAGTGGTTGCTGATACGATTCATAGTCAATAGTGGTTAATTGGTTAATTCACTCACCTAAAATCAATCCGGGAATCTTTAGCCAAAACTTTAACCAGTGTGACTCAGAGATAAATATCTGGTACAGAGCAGTGCAGGAGAAGTTTTCCAGATTTCTTGTATGTCTTGCAAAAATAAAGTGTATGTAAAATATTTGCATAACCCAACAAGTAAACAAGAATTAATGTCAAATCCATTCACATTTTAGTTTCATAAAGTTCAGTCCACTGTTTTTCCACATTATAATAATACAACTGAACGTATTTTGAACACTCTACAACACATATTGTCTTTACAGTATTAATTGTTTCCACATATTGGACTGTAATTATGGTGCCATCACATGTGTTGTATGATGTGATGGTCATTTTAAGGTTATTGTAAAATATTCTACCATGTCTCAATCCAAATGGTATTTTCTAATGTTGATATAATCAATTTATTTCCATTTGAAACAACGTTTTAATCGTACCATTCGACTCAACTGAATGAATAAATGGCCACAGACAGATCGATCTGGTTGGATTGTAGGAATAGAAATTAATCAGTTCATAGAACTATCGATTAATCGTTACACCCCTAATTGCCATAATTATGAGTAAAATGTCTTGCAGCTGAAACAAAATTAAGCTTAAAAATGTCAAATCACCACCACTGATTCCTAAACAGTGTTTCTGGCAAACATAATGATTATCGTGATTACTGTTCTGTGGCTTTTTAGCTTCTACTCACTCCTGTAAACTTCAACTTGTACTTTGAACATGAGGAGCAACACAAATCATGAGACTTACACCTCTTCCTGTGATGTTTTACCATGTTATGACAGATATAGATGATATTTCCAGAATCCTTGTCTAAAAATCTACCACCATCCACTGGGAATTGGCTCATCCCCCCCCAATTTCTAATCTGACTGAGCCCCTCCCAATACCTGCTGGCTGCAGGCTAAAAGTCACTTATGCAACTCTGGCAAAATACACAGTTAATATATACACATAATCACTTATTGTTGCACCTAAATGTGCCCCTCGGGAGCTCGAGTGTCATTGTCTGGGAGGAGCAGAAGCCCCTGGGCCACAGCTGTGTGTGTCTGAGTTCGATCTGATATCCTGCCACACGAAGGGAGCCTTCCAGCCTGAGGGCTGCCTGGAGGCTACAGCCAGGCCTTAGAGGATGTGAGAAACAAAAAGAGGGGAAGCTGCCACACTTAAATTTGTTTGAACACACATTTTTAATGCTAATGTGGTAAAAATGAGTTTTTCGGTTCTTGTAAGAACACTTTTCGTCAGTGTTTCTGATCTCTCGTCTTTGTCATTCTGATACTGTACACCTTCAGAGATGTGGAGTAGCGGCGTGCCAATATTTCATCACTGTCATCTCCATATCACCTGTATTCCTTCAACCTCTTCGCCTCCTCTCCATCCATCAGCATTTTTAGATACAGGGCTCTGACAAGGGCACATCCGTCCTCTGCTCATACATCACCTTTTTGAAGGATGGTGAGGAAATGGCACATTGATGTCCCAACTCCCTCATTAGTAAGAACAAAGCCAATTTTCTTTTTTCCCCTTTTCTTTTATTTTTCCTTTGAGCCTGAGGAGTCATCCTTTTTTTTGTTCAAAAACAAACTGATGTTCAGTTTTTATTTTGCCTGTCCTCCAAAATAAGCTGCATTAAACTCAAGTATTCTGAGTTTTCCTGTCAAATTGTTGTAATAACATTTTAATAAAGCTGCATCAATGAAATGATATGAACCGATACAAGTTAATCAAGATTCAAACAAATAATCAACATAACAAACAACTTCTAAGATGGTGTGAGACAAAGAGAACATACCATCTTTTTTTATTAAAAAATTGTATATGTTTACCAAAGCATTGATCTAAATCCCAATCAAATCAACAAGGGAGTTATGGATGAAATAGTTTATTTTGAGGGATTCCCTCTTCCTCCGCCCAATTATAGCTTATGTGGTTACTGTTTTAGGTGGGTTTGTAGCACTGTAGCAAGTCTGTCAGTTTGGAAGAGTAGATTCATTAGAAGTTTGGAAAGTTCCCATTAAGCCAACAAAGAAACGAGACCAGCTCAGTGGCCTTGTGAAAGAATGTCCACCCTGAGATTGGAACGACTCTAAAAATGGGACTCCCCGCTTGACACTCAGCATTAAGGGTTTGGATTGGGGGGTTAAATCACCAAATGATTCCCAAGTGCGGTTGTGTCTGCACCTCACCACTCCCCCAGGGGATGACTCAAATATGCACACACCAAGGTATGTGACAACTAATAGGACTTTAACTCAACTTAAGACATTTAATTTTTTTTTTCACTGTCCACAACTTTAAAGGGTTTACTTTAAGGTCCCGGAAATAGAGTTCAAGTTCTGGTCTTTTCATGATCTTGGTTCCAAGTTGTCTTATCCACAGAGGTTATATATTTTAAAGGTGGTGTGGAGAAGAATTACCTTTAATTCTGAGAATTCTTGGAAGAAAAACATTTTCAAAAGACTGAATAATCACAACCAAAAAAAATATATATATATATATATAGTCAACATGGTAAAGGATTCATTCATGTTTGTATGCAAAGTTGAGCTTCTATGTAAACTTTATTTTTATTTTTACTTCCATGTGGTTTCAATTTCAGATGTACAATATATAACAATTTTCTGTTCATTTCTAGGTGTAGCTGCAGTACAAAGCAGGAGAAATATTAAGACTTAAGCTGTTTCAGTTCTCCGCTTCTTGTTCGTCTCTGTGCTTAGCCAATCACAGCACAAGTGTGTATAACATCAGGGGTACAGGGTCTTGTCCAACAATAAACATGGTGAATCAAAACAAACTATGGCGGAAAGGCAAATGTTTACTTTTAAATTTGTACTTCTAAAAATGAAATCATTTTTAAAGTTCATTTTACCAAGTTATTTAAAAACACTACAATTATAATAGGTGTCCTTTAATGCCACCTACCAACTGCATGACTTTTCAGCATCCCTTGTTGGTAAGTGCTGTGTAAGGCTAAGAGTTTGCAAATCATTATGCAAGAAAGCATGAAAATATGCCTCTGAAGGCGGCACATTAGTATTTGCACAAATCCGTCAGTCAGACTTGGTGTAGCATATCTATCATTAACATAATGAAGGTGACCCGTGAACCCTCCGCCAGGTGCACCTGTGTGAACTCATGGGTAACAGACTTTACACACCCACTATAAATTACTCTGGATCTGACATTGTTAAAAACAACTGCAAAGATGTCAAAGGCAAATGAAGTAAGCTCAGAAAATGTTTGTTTACACAAAGAAGGCCATTGAGAAAATTTGCATGAGAAAAAGGTGGTCTGGAGCTGTTTTTCATGAAACTCTGAAGAGGAACCTGGTTGCCTGCGTTCTGACCTTTGAATCTTTTACCCAAATGCGTCCACTCAATTTGATTGATGATGCAGACAACGAGTCAAATAAGTTGACTTGTTTAACCAAAAAAATAAAGTTTCCATAAATGTGAGAAATAGAAGAGTTAATAATGGATAATGGGCTTAAGTGCAGCAGAAAATGGTTCTGCGAAATACTGATGACGCACTAAAAATAAAAGACAGAAATGCACCAAAGATATTAAACATGAAGTCTTCAGGTCATGTAAAGTCAAGTATTTATCCATCTTTCTGGTTTGTATCATTGAGTCATGGCCTAATTAGCTTGAGGAAAGATGACTGTTCTTTCATCCGTCTCCTCCAGCTTCATAAATAGTTCAACAAGAGGTACCATTAAACCTTGTCCTAAAGTAGAAAGTTTCAGCTCTGAAGATGGCAGAAAAGGGTTAAAGTACCACCGTAAAGGCACTGCTAAGACGCTCCACCTTATGCCCTTATGGCTAGATATGGGCTGTCTGAGGGTGAAACATTGGCGAACCTGTACAGGGAACGCGGCTGGCCCGCACAAAAAATCAAAATCTTTGACCGCTTTATTTCATAATTCCCCTATTGACTTATCCACGAGGTATAGTGTTTTATCATCAGCAAATGTTGAAATACTAGTTGTTTGTAAAATGGATGATAAGTAATTTGTGAATGTTGCATATCAAAGTGGACCCAGACAACTGCCTTGTGGCACACCATGTTTTATCAATTTAATACGTGAGTAACAGTTATTATAACACACTAATGATTTTGTGGTACTTTCATGCTTGTCCTACAAAGTGTGATATTCAATTAGGCCTTGTTTCCACGGTCCGGTGAGAAGTGGCGCGGTACGGCCCAGTTAATTCTGGCGAGCATTTCCAATCAGTTAAGCCTGGCTCCCACTGAGAGGTTTGTTTTCATGGTTTCATGCATGGTGTAGACCGCTTGGGTGTCATTACGTCATTGTAATGCGACGACTAGAAAAGCATCAACAATGGAGGTCATCCAGCAGCTTGTCTTTTTCTTGCTTTATTTTTTGCAGCTTGTCTTTTTCTTGCTTTATTTTTTGTACATCATGTATAACAGGAATTTAATGTTATTTGAAAGAAGATTGTTTACTGGTGCTTTCTAATGTCGTCATCACTTTCTGCCAATCAACGGGTGGCTTCAGTGGCTCCGCCCCAACCGTCCCATTCCATTTTTCTATGGACCTACAACAGATGGGGCCTTCAAGAGGTATGGGTCAGTGCTGTTTTATAGGTCCATTTTACAATGGAACCGCTCAAAGTGCTCGAACAGACTGTATCGTAGTGGACCCCTCACTGGAAACAAGGCTTTAGTTCCAAGGTTGCCAAAAAGTCTATTAATACTGTCCCTAGCTTATTTATCCATTCTTTAACTCCAATAAAACTTGTGTTTTTAACATGTTCCTGTAGCATTTTTTCTCATGATGGAGGACATATATAAAGGAATTTAGGATTAAAATTGTGTATAGTTTTGATATTGCTAGCCATTTTTGTTGCACCGCTAATGTTAGCTTGAAATATTACGTGCTGTAAGCTAGTGGGAGGGAGAGATAATAACATTTCAGCAGATGGATATTTCCATGCTAACAGTCCCGCCCACAACTCGAAAGTGAACTTCTGATGCCGCTCTACTGAAAATATGTCCTTTTTGATTTTAGCCAAAAACGGCATAATCATAGTCAAAAGAATGATTTAACAAATATGTAGTTGGAGTGGGACTTACAGTCATCTATTGGCATAATGATAGTTTGTGAACAAATCATTGTCGTTATATTGAGAGTTAATCACTAAAATTGGAACAATCCAGTATCTTACTGGGTTGGACAATGAAATATACAAATTTATACAAACTCCAAATCAAATCCTCATTCCTCACCACTACAGGTGTTGCAGGTTTCTGTAAAAATCCAACCTAATCTCCTCTGTTTTACTAATGTTCAGAAGCAGATGGTTCTGCCCACACCAGTCGACAAAGTTGGTGTTGGCTATGATCCTCGATCACTCACCACGATGGTGGCTTTAGAGAACCTCTACAGATTATGGAGGTTGGAGTTTGGTTAAAAATCAGTTGAGGTGCCCCGTGTCCAGCATTGCCGTGATTTTTTTATACATTTGTTTTCAAAATATGTTTTGACCTTTTAGATAAAACATAAAGAATTTAATGATTTTTTTATTTATCTAATTGATGGCTAAATTATTTCTGAACCTTTTTTTTTCTAAATTTTTGATTATTTTAAAAATGTTTTATCAAAATGTTGGACCATACTACAATCTGTATTTGCAAAATAACAGCTTTTGATAATCTCAGAGGACAGCTCCCCTTTAGCAGCCTCTCTTCATCATGTTCCGGATCCTCATCTCCCACCTGTGTCTTCATTTTCACACCTGGACTCTATTCTTGGCTAATGTTGACTGCTTTTGTTTTCCAAAGCCTGGTTCCTCGCTCTCATCCTCTGATCCCACCCTCCCGCTGCCCCATCTATCACTCACTCCCTCCTTCTCACCTCTTCCTCCGCTGCCTTCTCCTGTCTGTCCTTGCTCAGTTTCTCCTCTGGCTCACCTCTCATTAAGGCCCTGTGCCTGTTGCCACCATGGCCGGCGTCCACCCACACGTCTCACACCTGTCCTCCTCTGTTTTTGTTATCCCCGTCCCTCTGTCACTCCTGCCTCTCATGTGTTTATGCATTCAGGGGGAAATTTGTTTGCATTTTTACAACACATAAAATTATTTTGGAGTTTAACTGTGTGTAGTGCAATAGACAATTTAGGAGTTATTTCATATAACAAATGAGGTGATGTAACCCTTAACAGCATCATGGATATTTTTGACTTTTAAATCACCCTGTTGAATTTAAGACAATTTTTTTTTGCTTCTTTATTTACCCTTCATGAAAGATTTATGGCTGTGATTCATTTCATATCTCTATTTTTAGAATTTAAAAATGCACAACTGAGCGGGGTCTAGATTAGGATCAAGATCAGAAATGAAATGGAATTTTCTATTTTAAAACAGAAAGTAATGCTACATTTTATTTGCAAACACATTTCTTGCTTTGCTCCACAGTAACTGGGATAGGCTCCAGCAACCCCATGAATTAATGTTAATTAATTCATGAATTAATTAACATTAATTCACATTAATTACCAATAATTCATGTTTATTGACATTTGTAGGGAGCTTACATTAATTTTACTGACAACCGTCAGTAAAAAGATGAACTGGCTGGATTGCTCTGTTGTGTGTGGGACTGAGCACAAGTAAAATCAGGGTTTGATCCCTAGGATATGTAGTTAGCTTCATTGAGTGTTAGTCCTTGGGGAAGACTTTTTGCGCTATTATGTAAGCACAAGAAGTCCCACAACTGGATCTCCCTGTGCCGGTCCCCAGCCCAGATAATAACCGCTGTTGTGTCAGGAAGAGCATCCAGTATAAAAATCTCTGTTGTGAAAAAAAGTTGTGAAAACTACTTCACTGTGGCAACCCCTGAAGGGATAAGTCAAAAAGTGACACAGAAAAATACAGTTTCACCCCTACATGCCCAAATTTACTTCTAACTAAAAATCACTTATATTTTTGCTTCAGGTAGATACTAAATCAGGGTGGTTTTGGAGCCAAAGTGCATTGACACTTATCTGCATCAACAGGCATCAAGGGGTTAAACATTCACAATTGGTCTGGATTTGTTTACTATTTATTTTTTGTACTCTTTCTTTTTGCACCCATGCTGTAGGATTATGAGCTAAACAACAAATGAAGAAAAAAAATACAGTTTTTACACAGTAGCCTAAATTGCTGCAAACCAACAAAAAACATGAAAGATTGAAGCTTATCCCCTAAATTTTGTGGTATTGATAGGAGACATTAACCCTTTAACGTCAGAGGCGTCACTGGTGACACCAAAGTAGCACAGCTCTTTGAAACATTGTTACTCCTAGACTATATATGCAATTAATGTAATTCCAATGGATTTTAACCTGCAGAAAATAAACTTAGCATGTTGATATACTTCACAATTGTAAACTGCACCATGCCACTTTCTTTCTCCTCAAAATCAGCTGATTGAGCAAATGTTGTAAGAGTTCCAGTATGTTAAAGAATGTCAACAGTAGAGCTAATGATCTGGGCGTTAAAAGCTTAAATTGGCATATGTTTTGGGAGGTTATTGGTGATGAAATCCACACATTGTTATTAAGAATTGTAACTACATACTCAAGACAACTACAACCATGCACAGTTCACTTTTTGTTGGCATTGGTCGCAGAGGATACATTTCTTGAATCGTCAATTTTACATGCATCTAAACTAGTGTGGTGAAGATGCTCCAGACTGTGCAAATAAAAATGAAAACTGATAAAGCCAGAGTAACTCTTTGTGCAAAGAAAATGTGGACAATATTACTCTTACGAAAGTAAGAGAAACTGCACGTTATATTTATGAGACTTTAATGCACAGCCTGCAGGACATCCAACACCCGTGTCTTTGCCGTCGCTCTCGTGGGTTCAGATCACCCAGTAGCCTTACCTTGACCGCGCGGCTCCTCCATTGATCACTGCCTATACTTCTTCACTCAAAAACACAATGCATCAAAAAGACCAAACTGTCTGTGGAGGGCTAAAATAATTGTTTATAATAGACCCTCCACTTGCAATCACAAGAGTGCTACGGCGTGTTTTAGGGTGTAGACAAGAGCTCCCGCTTTGTGCTCAGGTAATTTTCTTTCCAGGCATAAGTGGTCAAGGTCTTTGGGTTTTAAACGCATGCGAGCACCGCGGCGTGGGGGAACCGCATTGTTTCAGGGAATGCACCAATGTCCTTTTGAAGAGGTGCAACACTCGTCTCACCACTTGAGGAACAATGGAATACACTTCAGAGATGCTGCATATGAAGTATGTTTATGAGTATGCTCAGACAATGGGGGAGAGTGTTGCACAACACAAGAAATGGGTTTGGCTTGAGAGATGAGATGGAGCCAGCAGACAACCCTGACATTCAACAATAATTAAAACCCTCTGACACAGCCAGAAAGACGCTGATTTGTGTGTTTTGCAGATACAGATGAGGTTACGGTGAGTGGAGGAGAAAGTGAGTCACTTGAGGGTCGAAAATTGCTGAGGTGAGGAGACAGAATGCACTGTGTTGGTGTTTTGTCTGACAATAAAGTCTGCAAACAGCCACAGTAGACCAAGAGCTTTGTCAATGTTCAAAGGTCCCAACGTGAGTCTGGCATCAAGCCATGGTGACACAATGCTCGTTTCCACTGAGCGGTCCAGACAAGACTGGTTTGGACCGGACCAGAACAGTGTTCATGAACGTTTCCATAATAAAATAGACCTTTTAGGCCAGATCGATTCATACCATTTTTGGTTCCCCGTTGGTTGTAGGTCCACAGGAAAAATGGAACCGACCAGTTAGGGCGGAGCTTCTGTCGTCAGACGATGAAATCCATTGATTGACAGAAAGGTATTACAACAAAAAGGGTCTGACTAGCGTTTTTCCTGACTCAAGATCCAAGCCGAAAGTTTTGTCCTCTTTTGGCTGTGTTCTTTTTCGCCTCGTGCAATCATCGTTGAATTCTTTGCATTCAGTATTCCCCCCTTATTTTCGGGGGTTAGGGACCAGAGACATGCCGAATCAGCGAATATGGAGAATAGCTGTAGCTACCCCATTATGAGGCACAGTTACGTCATCGATCCACAGCCCACATGTGCCTCGAAGGTTCAAGACTCAATGGAAATGCTTACTTGAATTGCTCGGACCATTCTAAACCTTCCAGGAGAGGATCGGTCTGGTCTGGACCACTTAGTGGAAATGAGTCAAAAGGGTCCAAGACCAACCGTGCAAGTAAATCCAAACCCATAACTCCAGAGGAGACAGAGGAAAAGCGGAAAATGATAAATAGTTTCACCTTTTGAGGGTTAAAGTCGGACTTCAATTGTCTTTTCATCTATAGTGGTCTTTTAACCCTTGTGCTCTCTTTTGGGCCCGGATGACCCGACCCTTACATTGATGTGTAATCCCTCCCATGACAAAGACGGACAAAGGTGGACGGGATTTATGTCTACCACGGACACCAGTGAAGATAAAGAAATCCTTAAAAAAAAGTTTAGTGCACTGTCTTGTGGGGTCCTGATGACCCCACTTTTGATGTAAACAATCCTGGGATAGCACAAGGGTTAATTATGATTATGCCATTTTTAGCCAAAATCTAGTAAAGTGCGTCGTTTTCTGGGACATAATTTCTGCAGAGCAGCAAGCATTCAATAGAAATTCGCCTCTGAGTTTTAGGCAAGACTATTAGTGCAGAGTAAGTCTGCCTTCATGTTATCATCTATTTATACTCTTTCCTGCTAGCCTACAGCCCCTCACAACTCCAATCTAACATGAACCGTGCTGTGAGAAACATATGTCTTTGATTAAGTCATTTTTTCCCCTTAACGGACAAAAAAAACAAAGAAACAAAGATGGGCTCACCTTCATCCCTGTGGTGATGGAAAGAGGAGAAAGCAGTAATTAGGGGGGAAAAGTTCAGAAATTAATGTGTCGAATGGAGGAATAAAGGAGTAAAAGAGTGGCCAAAGTGAGTTGAGGAGGCCTGAAGGAGCAACACAAAATAACACAAACTGTTGGTGAGACTGCTCAACCTTGTCAGTGAAACTAGGTTACCTCTGCCTCTACGGGAAGACTCAAGGGAGGCAAAAACGACCCACAACTGTGCTCCAGGGTAATCCTGTAAGCATGTTGAATGGCCATTCACAGTCCCTCTGAAAATTATTTATTATGTGCAGTCATTTTTGTGTAAAAGAAAATTGTGCAAAAGTATTGATTAAAAACAAATATGACGGTACAACATTGTTATCCCAAAAACAGCCTAATTGTAATTTTCAAATGCTTGAATGTTAAAACCAACAAAGCTGCCAAACAGGAAGTAGATTTATTTTAGTAATACAACTCCAATCACTGCTGGTGAGTTCTTTCTTCAGAACTGCTGAATACATTTTGGGGTCACAGGGCTGCTGGAGCTGCTAGCTACTGTTGGGTACACCCTGAATTGCTCTGTTGCAGGGAGAAACACACTCACATGCACACCTAAAGGCAATTTAGAGCCACCAGTTAACCTATACAGCACTTTCAACATTTTTTTTGGGATCATGGGAGGAAGAACTAGAGCCTAGAGGAGATTCATGTATAGCAGGGCTGTCAAACTCAATCGCACAAGGGGCCAAAGTCCAAAACACACCTTAAGTTGTGGGCCAAACAGGAAAAACATTTATCGAAAACACGAAAACTACATTTTTGAAACCTTTAAACTGTAACGTTTTAACATAATTATAAACTAGATATATATCATTAGCTGCAATAATGCCAGTGTGAATGCTGTAAGATGAAATTGGCCGCTGAAGATGTGATAGTGCTGATAGCTGAAGATGCTGAAATTGATAGCTAAAAACGCTGAAGCTATTAGCATGCTAAAATATTAGCTAAATTCCAAATTAGCCTAAAAAAATGAGAAAAAAAAGGTTAGCCGAAATAGCTAGCTAGCTTCTCCCACGAAAATAATCCAAACTTCTTCAAAGTTGGATGAAAATACGATATATCTGCCATTAATAGCCCTGGCCCTAAAGGAGCGCCGCGACTAAAGTAACGAACACTTGTTTGAACTGGAATTCATTGAAGACAGGACACAACTAGAAGATATATGGTATTCTGTAATTAAAATGAACATTTTTTTTGCTGATCATCACTAGCTCAGTGGAGAAATTGAGGGTTGGTGTCGGACTGGGGGTGAAGCTCTCAGAGCATTCTCTCCCTGGAGGGAGCAGTTGGCATCGATCTTACATCTGCACGTTTCCACCCGCTCGTTTTTGTGGGTATGGGAGGGGCTGCTGTAGACAGTGCAGGTTTTTGGAGGATTACTCTTCAAACGCATGAACGGATCAAAATGCCGCTTTGGGGTTCTTTATAGTGAGGAATGAACAGTAAAGTGCACTTAAAACCTAAAAAAGCAGAATTTTCATGGTAGGGCCCCTTTAAATCTTTAAAACTGAGACTTTTTAACATAAATATGATTAATAAAAAGGCAGGAATATTATTCAGAATAAATCAACTTAAACCTTAATAACTTACAATATTTTACTCACCATAAAAATATATTTTGTCAAAATTGTACAAGTTAGAAATAAGCGCAGGATAACATCTGGCCATTAATAACAATACAATAAAATGATCTGGAGGGCCGGATATAATTACCTGGAGGGCCGGATCCGGCCCCGGGCCTTGACTTTGACACGTGATGCATAGGGATTCTCGGTTGGAGGAAACTTATGTCCTAGAATTTGATATTTTTAGATTTTGTTTTACCTTTTCTTTAGTTTATTTAATTTGAACAGCGAATTAAAGCAAGTAAAATTAATTGAGCAACAAACTTTATAGACATATTTTTCTTTTTCCTTCCTGAGAAAAACCTTAAATCTTATTTTTAATCACTTGTTCAATAACATTTGGTAAGACTGAACAACTTGTTTTCAGAAATCCTCAATAACACTCTTGTTCACTTGTTTTATTGACTGATTTATTCACTCATTGCTATTATTTTCCAATTTTATTGCCATTTTTAGTTTTTAAAAATGCATTATTATGGCTAATGATAATTTATTAGACATTCTTGGTTTACTGTCTAATACAAAGAAAAAGGTTGCAAAAAATCTAAATAGATTTGATAAAAAAATGCAAAATTAATTAAAAATGTTTATTACAGTGGAGTAAAAAAATGTTCACTGAATAAAAAAGGAGGCAACTGGACTGTAAGCGTATCCCTCCATCCCTCCCTCTCTCCATTCATCTGAGCTGCACTAAAGCCCATCTTAATCTCCCTCTTCCACAATCACAGAACAAAGAGCACGAGAGCCGGCGCATCCTTGTTTTTCCAACTAATGTCGATTACATATTTGATAAACATGCATTTGCATTAGCATTAGTTGAGGTCAGGATTAGCGCAGTTCATCCTCAAACTGTTCGGTCTCACTGCTTCGCCTGTTTGTTGATCTTTTTTCTGACGGTGCCACTCCTGTTGTTTGTGGCCATCTCAAATCCCGCGGCCCGACTCCGCACGGTCGGCAGCACAAATATTTAAAAGAGTGATTAAAAGTCGTTTGGGAAAACAGACTGACTGTTTCATTATTTAAAAAATCAATCTGCAAACACAAACACTGGTCTAAGGAGTCAAAAGAGGTCAGTGAGCATTGGATGGGTTGCTTTAAATAATTTAAACCAAACACTATCTTCAAATTTCTCAATCTTTTGGGTTTGTAGTCCCACGATGTGTAACATTTTGCAGAAGAAAGCTCCTCAAATGCCCCCCTTTGGTTTCTTCGTCTCATTACAAGTGCAACAAAAAGGAAGAATTAGCAGCGGCTCACAAAAACTTTCAAGAGTCTCTGTTGTGCGCACACAAAGACACTGATCTGCTTAGGAGGCTTAGAACTCTGTCGCTCCTCTTTTCCTTATGTCAAGCTTCTGCTAAAGCCCTCCTCAAACCCCCCGAACGCACCACCCAGAAGCAGGGATGCCCACGGCACTGCCTGTCCTGAATGAGGATCTTAAAGACCTCTCCCAAACACCTATTAAACAGCTTAGAGGCATATAATTGTCAAACAGATGCTTCTCCACAAAATGGTTTCAAAAAGCCACATTGTTCTTCCCCACCACCAAAGGTTGGGTAATCCCGAGGCTTAAGCAGCCGAGGAATGATCTGTTTTTTCTCCAGCTAATAAGATCCTTCACTTCCTGAATGCTCCTGCTTTCATTGTCGGAAATTAATGCTAATCGAGCTTTTGTCTCCTTTTTGTAACTTCTGCCGCAGATGTGCATGCATTTGCTCCAGTTTCTCCTCCTTATATGTGGGTTCAGTGATGGAATGATGGGCTGCTAATGTTATCAGACAAGAACCAACGGAGGAGTCCCTAATCGAGTTCCGCTAGCGTCCCTTTTGCTCACTGATGCCTCACAAACGCGAGGAAGAAATTAAGGCAGCGACTTCCACAGACTGTCTGCTTGTTTTAATTGGAGCGATGACGGAAAGCTGCTCCTAAATCTTGACATCTACAAGATCATTTAAAGGCAAAATAAAAGCCACTGGCTCCTTAATTAAAATTGTTTGGTCTCCTTCCTCCCTGACTGAACAATTGCCGTATTATCGACCTATTAGGGACGCGGATGCAAGCAGAGATGGACAGAAGATTCTGTCTAATAAAGCAAGACTGACTTTTGCTTAATTAAACTATGCAGATGTAGTTTCTGTTTCGTGTTCAAAACACTCATTAGCTTGTTTGTGTGCAGAATTATTCAAGATACATGGATATATCCACCAGGGTCGCAGTGGAGCTTTTTTTAATGGCCTCAATGTGGTCGTCTGTCCATCAAACAACTCCATAGTTAAAAATAGCAGAAGTTGGGTTGTTTATTCTGAAGGTAAAAAGAGGAATACCTTTTTCTCAAGAAAACAAAAAATAAAACACAAATTGGGTTCAAATGAAACTATTTCCCACCATTAATAACCCCAAAATTGGGTCGAAGAAATAAGTGTTTCAAAAGTGTTCACTTTCAAAAAGGTTGATTATTGCATTTTTTAAGTTTTGTTGAGAATTGTAAAAAAGGGGTTGGAATTCAACTACTTTCTTTCAATTACCATAATTCTTCAACCGTTTACGGAATTAACGTACTTTTAGCGGATTCTAAGCACAGAAAATCAGCTTTGCGCTGCAACACTTTACAGTAGTGAACAGTTTTTGCAACAGATTCTCATTCTCAACTGTCACTTATTGACGTTTGGTTAAAGACCCCTCTGCGTCACTTTTTGACACTTTGGGTGACCCCAACTCCTCGTTTGTTGACATACTGGCTGTTCCCATTAAGTCCCAGGTCCCCAACCTCCAGGCCGCAAACCAGAACTGGTCCAGTACTGGGACATAGAGCGCACAGGTACCCTAACCTGGTACCAAATTAAACACACTTCACCCACATGGCCTGAATGAACAGTTGCCTATTCACCCTGGAACAAAATCCCTGTAAACAACCCTAAATTAACCCCATGACCCCAATCTGAGTCAAGATAGAGGAAGGAACTTACTTTAAGCAGTCTCCCTTCACAACATTCCCCTTTGAGAAACCCTAAAATGAACCCCATGGGTTCTGGATAACAACCCTGACCTTGAGCTCTAACCCTAACCCAGGAGTAAGAACCCTAACCAGTTTCTTCCTCTGTCAGTTATCACTGTCACTATCATCTGACAGGCCCAACACATAAATAGACTTACCCGTGATGGGGGCCTGGCGCCCTGTCCCTGGGGGGGTTGTATGGATTGTCCACTAGATCCTGACCTCCAATGGAGGGTAGGGTCTGAACGCTTTCCTTTTTACCTGCTACCGGTTTGCGTCTTGACCTGGTTTGCATTAGGTACCACATCCGGTACCGTGTCCGTTGCAAGGATAGGGTATAAGTACCGGCCGCGTGCGGTACTGTGTACCGAGAGTTGCAGTGCGGACCCTAGATTTTATGAACAACTGCACGTAAAAAAAACAACGAGTTGGGGACACCCAAAGCATCAAAAAGTGACGCGGAAGAGTCCTTAATCAAACGACAATTTGTAATGAGTTAGGAGTGAGAATGTGTTCGTTATTAACTGTTGATTCTGTCGCAGACAAATCAGCTGATTGATTATGTAAATGATCAAGATTTACGTTATACTTCAAAGAGCGTGTGGTGTTTAGGTCTCATCTGCGGTGTTAAAGGGTTAATTTCAGATTCTGAGAAAGTAAAAAAAATCCAGCAAATTTTTTTTGAAGGAGATAAGTCAATTTTTTTTTTATTTTATGTGTTTTGACTTTTGTGGCTGCAAATCTCTTATTCTTACATGCATCTGTTTTAAACAAGAAAATTATATTTCTGCTTTTTTTCGAAGATCAATTTACCCCTTGTGATATCTTATGGATGACCCCACTTTTAATGTAAACATATCTAGGATAACACAAGGGTTATTGTGTCTGGTAAAAATTAGGGCAGTTCAGCCCCTTTTATTTCCATGAACCCATAAAAAATGGTTTGAGACTTGTTGAATTAGCTCTTACTAAAACCAAGTGATTGGTGAAAATATAAATCCTGGATCTCAAGGGTTTTCAGAAAACCTGATTGGTCGCTCCTCCCTCCTAGAGTCATCCGACTGCTGTTCCATTCGGACCCCTCTGACCCCTGCAGCCTCCTCATTCCGCTAACTCCACGGCTCCATTTAGCAAACAGAGGCTGCCAAAGGACTGCTAAGTTGTACTTCAGCGGTCCTCCAGTCCAATCACCCATTTACCTGAAGTGATTTTATCACTCTCCAGAGGTAATCATGGGGAGTCCGGCACAAAGTGTTGGGTTATTGGACCGACGGATTACAATTAAAGTTCTCAGTCTTGTCTGTGCTGAAGCTTTGTGGTGTACATCTTTGGGTTAAGCTTGTGTGCATCAGATGGACTTTATTTAGTTGTTGCATTGTAAATAAATACATCTGAGTTCAAATTAAACATTAGTGTCTAAGTAATGGATGGTGGATATCCTCTCCAGATGGATTTCTCTCTGTCAAGTAGCTCTAAAAGGTTTTGGGATTTGTTGAGTGGGCATGGTCACTGGTTTTTGCATTTCGGGCCCTGCACTCGCAGTGGTTGGTCTGAGGGGAGAATTTAAGAGGGGAATTATCTGGAATGGAGAGGCTGAAATGCATGCGATTTCTGCGGGAGTGTGCGCAGGAAACCGCCATTCTGCGGTCTCTGTGGTCAAACACTCACACACACACATGCACACAAGAGACTCAGAGTGTGTCCTTTTTTTTTCGAGAAGGCTGGCTGCATCAGCTTTGCTCAGATCTCCCCTAATCCTTCCCACTTGAACCTTAGTCCACCACAATCTGAATGCCAACAGATTAACACAATACGCAAAGATAATTCAACCGACCCAGGACGGACAGTGATCTCACAAATCTCCAAACAGCCAAGGGAAGATACCTCCCCAAAATCCAGATTAAGTCCACAGATCTGAAGCCTTAGACCCTCTTAGGAGAAATATTAGCATTACTGCTGGATGCTTTATTTAGATATTTGTGATTTTAAAAACAGATAATGCTGCCTGCTCAGTTGAGTGTCACAAAATCTGCCTTGGGTATGATGGAGGGATAAGACCATATCCCAGATTGAGGGAGGCAGAGTGGGAGGTGGAGAGGCAGAGGGCTCCGTAATCCATATAATATGATGCACAGACAGGGAATATTTAAGAAGATATTTGATTAACTCCCTTTGAAAATGTTGCTTTGGAGAGAACAAATGAGGGGCCCAGCTTTTATTCTGGGATAAATGGTTTTCAATTAAACTGAAGAAGTTTGGAAAGCTGTTGTTTTTGTTTTCTAAATGAAATGACTTGATGTTTTTAAAGAAAAAAAGGGTAGTTTTAGAAAAACATTTTACAAACAGATTAAAAAAATGGTAAAAGTATTTAAATATTTTTGAACAAAAGAGAACTGACAGTTATTAAAAGAAAAAATCTAATTTGATGATTTTTTTAAGCAGACCAAAGGATAAACAAATATGATAATCTGATAAAAGATTTCACATCTTGATACATGATCTCAAATTGATGCATAAAAGATTCAACTAACTTTGCGATTTAATACCGTCTAAGTCTAATGGATACAATCGAGATATTTATTATAAATTTCGCACTTAAAGCTATAAATGGAAATATTTTTGAGCAGAGAAACTCGTGTTTTTTTTCTTATAGCCACTTTTTATTTTAAGCAACAATAACAGCATGTCTTTGACATAATTTAGGATATTTAGGGGCGTTCACAGCTTAGTTCCTCCTGGTAAAAAAAATGTATACAGGTATAGTTTCAAGTGCTTTGAGAAAAAAAGTTGTTTTGTTTAGTGCACACAACACATTGATACGGTTCACCTTCAGACAATTGTAATTGATCCATTATATATACATAAAAATCCAAAGCGAGTTGAGAGCACAGCATGAAGAGAAATAAGTTTGACAGTAATTAATTATTTATTTCCCCTTTAAATTGATACTTTTTTAGAATAAATTAGTATAAATAGTACTTTTTTATAAGTACTATATTGATTTTTAAATACCTGTCTGTTATCCTTAATTTGACCAATAAAGTAAAAGGTGAATGAGGAAGGGAAACTTCTAAAAAAAAAAAAAAGAAAAAACAGAAAGAAACCTCTAGACTCGGTGATGGCGACTGTCTGCTGTGAACTTTCGGGGTCTAAGAATATCAAAATACCTGAACATCTGTTGTACAATAAACATAAAGGATAGAAGGGGCAGCAAATAGATAAGAAAAAACTGGAGGACAAATGCAAAATCCCTAAAACATCTGTTATGAGGAGGAAAGATAAGTTATTTGAAGTACATTGCAGAGGTTAAGGACTATCTAATGACATGGTACAAAACATAAACAAAAAACTGTATTTTCCGCATATAGGATTATAAAGTGAATCATCAAGGAATGATTTGTTTTTGAACTAATATCATTTATAAGGTTCACTGTAAGGCACGTCGGTGAGACATAAGAGTCAGAGACAAATCTGTCAGTTGATCAGACTTTATTTATGAACTGTGTTTACAGTAACTTCATTACGGGGGTGTCAAACTCCAGGCCTCAAGGGCTGGTGTCCTACATGGGAAGCATAGCCCTCCGCCACGAGGGTGTTCCGCGGGTCTTCACGAGGGTGTGCTCTGACACACAGAAGTTTACGTTTAAATGTAACTAATAACCATTTTGTTTTAGCATGACTTTGTAAAGCTATAAAACCGATGTTATATATTTTCCAAGTGCTAGCAGCTCCATGCTAACGTAGCTGACTGGCGACCATTGATGACATCATAAAGTGGGAGTAACGTCCGGATTTGAAGACACCTTTTTACCTTAACTCTACATTCGGAGGGATGAATGTAGAAGTAGGGAGAAGCCGTAGGGTTAGCTTTGTTGTCATATAATTCTGGCCGGGGACAAATTGGAATTATTAATGTAAGGACGTGATTTTTGAGAAATTAGGGCTGTGGATAAAAAAAAAAAATAGTCTGCTTTTCTTTCTTTTTTTTTAGGAAGACATCTTTATTTGTCCTCTTTCCAGCACAGTACCACTTCCGAAACCGAACAACTTCCTTCTCTTCTTTTTTTACACATCCCTCCGCCAAAATGTAACCATGGCAACCTTATAGAAATAAAATGTACTTTACAAAAAAAAATAAAATATTGTCTTACATTAATTTCTCCTTTACTTATGTTAAATAAAAAGGACGCCATCAGAACGTCACTTCCAAATTTAAGTCAACATTTGACCTGCTTTTAATCCACTTTCACACATTTTTTATTTAGAGCCTGAAAACTGTCATAAAAACTTTTGCGTGAAAGACAAGTTCTGAACACAGAAGCTCGAAACGTCTGAACAAATGTTAACCTTGATCTTAAGGATTTTAAACTTGTTTCAAGTACTTTTATGAGCTAAAAATACAAATGATGCGATTTGAAGATTTAAGAAACCAAATGACTTCTGGGTAAAGATTTGGGCAAAGAATGATGGTTCAAGACCTCAAACAGCCCTCAGTGTGAGTGAGATAAATTCATACAGAAATATTAGCAAACCAATACTCACTCCACTCATAACTTTTTAAGGGGGTGGGGCAGGTGGTTGTGAAGGAGGGGTAGTTGCCAAACTTCTTCCCCTTTGTGTTTTTCCCACTGCAGTGCTGGGATAGTTTGGAGAGCTTGCTCTGTTCCCGCGGCGACAGACTGCGGCCCCTCTCTGCCGCGTTCAAGGGCCCTTGAGGCGGCCATTATCTGGACGCCCGCCTCGGCGAGGCATATGGGTAATTACTGAGCTAATAGAGTGATGGAGGGAGAGGCAGAGGCAGGAGCCTAGGCCAATTAGATGATGCATTAGTGCTCTGTCTTTTGTAAGCACCTAATGTGTGGGGAAAGGATGGGGTAGATAGAGAAAACGTGTCATTTCTGAAGGGTCAGGATCCTTGAGCAAATGCAAACAGTCCCTGCCTCTATTTCTGCCTCGCAAACACACACACTTGTGAGACTTAGCAGCTCCGCACGCGCACGTGTTCCTGCACACATGTGCACGCCGGACATACCATGTCCACAGGAACACACTGATTACCAGGCTTTGTTTTACTCTTTTCTCTAAGTGTCTGAAGAGTGTGAAGTCATAATTACAGCACACTCTGGCTTTACCTCATGCTTACATGCACACATAAACACACTAACACACACACAGCAAATGCAGATGAGTCCAAATAAACCAGGAGACCCTGCCCAGCCTATTGAGGTCTGCTACGAGAATCCACTCCATCAATTACATTAAAGAGGCTGCCTAATGACGGCCACAGCTGTAATCATGCTCAGCTGAAGCATTTTACACCCCGCTTCTTTGTTTTCACCTATTATCATTCATCCCACAAAGGAGAGAAATTCTGTCTAAAGCAGCGGCACACTGTTTTGAGTTCGGAACGCTCTTTTTGTCATCATCCAGTTTTGTCAGATTGTGAATCCGAGTTCTGGCAGCTGGAGTCGCTGAAGTTGGCAGGGAAGAGGGAGGAGAGGAAAAAAAAAGTATTTTTTTTGGTACTCTCAGGTTGCAAGGTGGTCCGTTTCTTTAATCACAATCATTTCTGAACTTGACCTCGTCAACTTTGCGAGCGGCAGAGATAGCACCAACGTCATTATTAACCAAATTATCAGCTAACATCAAAACACTCATCAAATGTTATTGGTGCGCCACAGACAATAACTCCAAGGATTTTTCTGCGCCTCACAGAAGAGGTGACAACAATTACAGACAAACAGCATGTGTGTGCCTCACTGTGGCGCTTCACATCACTCCAAGCATTGTCATTCATTCAATAGAAGAAACTATAATAGTGGTATCGTTCCTCCCAATCAGGAACAGCAGCTCTCGTTATCAAACAAAGGACTTTAATACTGATATCATTATCAGAAGGGGACAGTAAGGAGGGGGTTTGTGTTAAAACGACTTTGTTTCCCAGCATCTCTGTGGGATTTCACTGTCGCCATGACTGCCATGTGGCCTGCAATTTAAAAAAAAAAAAAGAAAAAAAAGAAAGGCCAGCTTCACATCTTTAACCTTGTTGCTGCTGAGTGACAATGTGTGAAGTTAGTGGGCAATTACCGCTCATAGTGAGGCCGTGGCTCTGCTATCATGTGGTTTTTGTTTTATGGTGGCTGTGAAAATACCTTAATTGCACTTAATTTGACTCCACCTTTGATGAGGAGAGAGGACAAACCGGCTTAAATCGTGGCAGATCCATTCATCTTTTTAGTGAGGAGTTGCAGAAGTTTGAAAGTGTGAACTTTATCCTTAGTTTTCTTACATTTTTCTCTTTATTTTTGACATATTTAGAAGTTTTTGGCTTTTCTTCTGTAGTCACTTTATGTGGCTCAAACTTGGTTGTGTTAATTTTATTGATTACTCAATAGTTTTAAGGCACTCTGGTTTCCAGTCTGTCTGCTGAAATCAAATCCAGACTTAAACTGGGACATACTTAGATTTCTGAACCAACAGCTTTTTATAATAAAAATTATGCGTTGATACCAAGAATATATGTAATAATGACATGTGGCAAGTATTTGGGACAATACTTAAGGAAAAAAATAGGAATATACACAGTTTGCTCAGTAACAGAAGTGCTCATACATTTTATTTTTAATCTTGTTTCTCAAGAAAATTAAGTTTTTATGTAGAATTTAGACCAGGGCTAAGCAACTCCAGGCCTCGAGGGCCACATTCCTGCATGTTTTATTTCAACATACCCTGCTCTTAAATGTTCTAATAGGCTGGACACACCTGAACCACGTAATCAGTCATAAGTAGGGCTTTGATATCTGGAAATCATGCAGACACTGCAGCCCTCGAGGCCTGGAGTTGCACATCCCTGATCTAGGTGGTATGATTCGTCGCACATTCCACATTCCAGATTGCACACCAAAAAACTGTTTTCCAGCCACCAATAAACCACGAAAGGAGAAGTTTGTCTGCTGCAATCTCGTCTGATTGTGCCAGTCCTTAAAACGCAGATCATATCCACCCATTTCCTTAACTCGCTAAATCTCTTTTGGGGTCATGAGCTACCAGAGCCTAACTGGGCTACTGTGGGACAACGGCACACACCCATACACACTCACACCTATTAATGCCTCGTTTCCACTGAGCAGTCTGGTTAAGAACGGTCCAGTTAATTCAGGTGAGTGTTTCCACTCAAAGTTGGACCATCACAGCGGTGAAGCTAACAACAACAACAATAGATGAACTCATTTTTTTTGCTTGACATTTGGTAGTTCATGTATACAAATCATTTAATGTTGTTTTAGAGAAGATTGCACACGGCAAAGAGGAATACATACACTTACTTTGGTGCTTTCTTTTGTCTTGATGACCCCCGACCAAACAAAGGGGTTTAACAGTAGCTCCCAGCTAACTGTTCCATTTTTCTTTGAACCTGTAACTAACAGGGCCCCAAAATTAGTACAGTTCAGTCTGACTTGATTAGTCCATTTAATAATGGAAACACTCAAAATACCAGACTGGACCTCACTGGTGGAAATAAGGCTTTAGAGCATTGGTGTCCAAATTCAGGCCTTGAGGGCCGGTGTCCTACCTGTTTTCCAACCAGCCTACCATAGATGCTTCTTATTGGTTAAGCACACCTGATCCAGGTAATCAGCAGCAGAAAGACAGGGTTCCTGGAAAACCAGGAGGCTGACCCTCGAGGTCTTACTTTGAACACTCCTGTTTTAGAGAAACCAATCAACATCTGAAGCATGTTTTAGGACTGTGGGAGGAAGTTATAGTGTCTGACAAAATCCACACATCCACACAACTCCAGACAGAAAGGACCCAGCAAGGATTTGAACCAGAGCCTTCTCACTGTGAGGTGAAAGTGCTAATCGAACAGCTAGATGTCCAAGTCATGTAGTTTTCCTTTGAATTTCTCTGACAATTCAATCAGTGTCTTAATTGGTCTCTCTGTCATATTCCAAAATCATGTCTCATATGTTCTCAGATTGAATCCCCTTGAAAAGCTTACTTTTGGTTGGAGGAAACCAAAATGCAGACAGTGTCACAGCTGGAAATCATCTGCATTAATGGACATTACATTTAGTTAAATGATTTGTATTATTATTATTATATATTGTTTGGAAAATCCAAAAATGCACTAAAAGATAATTTTTTTTTTAATTCAGCGTGAATGCAAAACTTTTAAAATTTAACAAAACTGTTAAAAAAAAATTTTTACCAGAAAGCATTGTTGTGTGACACCAATATCCCAAAGCTTGGATAATTAGAGTCATTATGGACATTTAGTAATAAAAGGCTGTTAAAAATGCAACAGAAAGCATAATTTAATGTGTTTTAGGAGTTCAAACTTTACAAAGTTTAAAAAGAATTAAAAAAAAATACTACTCTAGAGGACAAAAAAACTTAAAGGGATCGTTATTAGTGTCTCTTAGTATTTAAGAACGTCATTGGAAAACTCCAGTAACGGGATGGGTCCATTTTCCAGGCTGTTCTTGCCCTTTGGAGCTCCAGGACAGACCAGATCCCAGATATCTGAAAAGTGGGACAGTGACCCCTTCTTTCTCTGTGGGCTGAGGTCGGTCACCCCAGAACAGAGAACTATGACTCACATCAAAGTTAAGTGAAGAAACATTTCCTTTAGGACACAAACTGCTTTCCGATTTTGTGCTAAATGTATTCGAGGAGGTCCTTTTTTGACCAGATTTTAATATTTTTGTTGAATTTTATGACTATTTTCCAACTCATAGAGCAAGTGTTGGGAACCGAAGTTGGAACCATATGACGGTTCAAGATTCACAGCGACAATATTTGGCCTAACACCATATCTATGCGGTGTAACAGCGTGGCAACATTTGTGTGTCAGAAAGATTTACATAAGCCTGTAAACTCTCTGAGTAAACACCGCTCCACAAACAAGATGGAGGCTTCCCTCTCCCCTTTACGTCCCCTGCATGTTAGTGACCCAGCAGCGTCAGACTCTGGGACTGTCGGGCCGAAGACAAAACGCATGCTAATGCGTGACCTGGCTCTCCAGTCTCACCTCCTGCAACAGAGCGCCATAGTTCTCAAGTATGGCCAACCTGGTCCTTAATGCATCAATGGGGGGCCCTCTCCTTCCAGCATTCAGTCTCATGTCCCATCCGTCCATCCTCCAGACTGAGAGCTCTCTCCTCTCCTCCTCCGCTCGCACACACTGGCCCCTAACCCGGTAAGACCGGTCCCCATCTCCTCTGGGCTGAAGAGCCCTTCAGACGTCTGCTGAGAAAGAGCAGAGGGGTGGGAAAGAAGAGAGTAAAGAACATGAGAGAAAAGAGATGTGAACAAAAAAAAAAGCTGAAGGAGGCGGCAGAGAGGAGGCATTCTGGATCAGACCCTTAGGGTTATGGCTATGCTTCATGTTGTGTATGAATTTGTGAAGCGCTGCTATTCTGTCATGCAAATCTCCCTGTGTTTCTTTGTTTAATGGCTAGTGTCCCTCCTCTGTCCTCCCTTCCTTTTGCGTTTTTTCCCCTCGTTTTTGGAGTGGACGATCAGAGGCAGTAATGGGGGGTAAACAGCCCTGTTGTCTAAAAGGATTTGAATACATTGTTTTCATTTGCATACATTAATTATGCAGCTTTTTTTTTTTTTTTACAAATACTTGTGAGCCTTTGTTTTTCTTCTTTAGGTGTTTACAGAAGGAATGCCTCAGGATTCAGAGGAGACAAAGCGTTAAAAAGATGGCTGTCATCTGCGCCGCCGACCCCCGGAGCTCCTTCGTGTTTGTGTGCTCGGGTCAAAGACTCGGAACAGTCAGCTAACAGTTTTTCCTCTTGATTGCTTTATCCGTGAATCTTGGACAGGACAAGAGAGAGAAACGGAGCCAGAATTTCCTGGAGGTAGCGTATCCCTCAAGTCTCAGCTGGTGAGGATGGAGATCTCCTCCTGCATGTTTATCCACAGTAATCAGGTGTCTGTGGAGCAAGTTTTGGTGGAGAGGCGGGGGGACTGCCACATTAGGCAGGGATGAGGATGCCAAGCCTGGCAGAGCGGCACTTTTAACATCCTTTTTCATTTGGTCAAACTTCAGGAGAAAGAGAAGGAGGAGGAGGGATGTTTGGGGCTGATTATGGAGCAAACTGGACCGCCGCTTCGCTCCGCTCCTCCTCCCCTCCTCTCTGAACTTTTGCAGCAAACGCAACGGCGAGGAACAAAAGAAGCCGCTCTGGGTTGACAAAGAGGAGAATAGATGGTATGCAAACGACAAGCCACCATCTGCTCTGGAGGATGACCAAAATCTTGACACACTTCAGCAATCCCACAATCCCCTGCTCCAGGAGCGTTCCAGGCACCCCATTCATCCCCTCCCCACCGCTCCGAGAGTCTGTGTGATTTCCCCCTTTTTCTCTCCTCTTCAATTAAGTCATTAATTCCTTTCTTCGCCCCCCTCTTAATGACCGCGGAGGCACAAACAAGCCCAGTTGCTTCCTATTGAGACCCTGTGATTGGGCATAATTGCTGCAAGGGCCCAAGTACGGAGAAGAGGGGACGAGGGAGGAGGGATGCATTGTTTTTTGGACTTTGATGAGCGAGGAAAGCTCGGGAGAAGATGCACATTAGGAGGGGTTCTTCTTCTCCTGACCTGCAGCACATTAGTGTCAGTGAACTCCAGACATTCTCACAGGAGGGACAATGAAAATGACCAAAATTCCCCCCCTAACCCTTAACCACTATAAAACTATATGGGACTATATAGTGCGCTTTATCTTAAAGATAACTCAGACACGATGCTCACTACTTTTCTTTTGTTTTTTTAACACCGGATATGACGTTACCGATTTCACAAAGTTAAAAATCGAATAAAAGTGAACATTTCATGATGTTTATTTGTGACTCCAGTGTGTTCTGATGGTGTAAATGTGGATGGTTTGTTCAAAAATAACAGTTTTTTGTTCAAAATTGTTTGACCGCAATGCATTGTGGTCTATATTCGCCAATCTAATGAGCATCGATGCATGCAAAGGTTTCTGGGAAATTTCTAGTGCCCTGGATTTTGGAACAGCACAAGAAAAGATATGTCAGACTACACGGTTCAATTTGATGAAGCATAAAACATTAAAATCAAAACCCATAATATAATAAAATAAATAATAAGTTAAAAAATTGTTACTGCGAATGGCGAAAATGGCGAACACACTATAAAGTCCTCTATACAGTGATTAGGGAGGGACTTGAACATAATAGTAGACCCAAGGGAAGAACTACAAAAAAGTCCAGCTGCAGAAATGCATTGTGGGAGTTTTTTAATGTAACATTTACGTAAATGCTTTGTCAAGTTGCACCTACATCACCTCAACCAGGGAAGCTCCTGCAGTTTGGACTGCGGCTGGCACTCCACAACTATCTAATGGCTTCTAGCTTGCGATGTCCATCAAGGATGCCCTCCAGAGTAGAGGGAGTCCAAAATTCCTCCCTAAAATCAGGCGTCTTGTTTGGCTGATTGTGCATTATGTGACCATCTGCAAAAAACTGGAAGAGTGTGTGTTTGTGTGTGTGCGTGTGTGTGCATTGTGGCTCGGGGATGGAGAGATGTGCCGAGAATTAGACAGTCTTTAATAACACATTTTGGGGGGATAAATGCATTTTTTAAATACTCACAGATTGCTCCATTTATAGATGCTGAGGAGCAGAAATAGAGAAACAGAAGGGAGCAGATAGAGTAAATCTCCAGATTAGAGATTAGCCATAGTAGCAGATTTAAAGGGTTGTCTGGTCCTCTTCCAGCCTGCCTTCCCAGGCATCTATCTGGCTTCTCCTGGCCAGGCCTGTCACAGCCCTTCTAAGCAGATCACTCACTGGGAATGCCATACTGCCACCGTTCCTTCCTGCTCTTCTGAGAAAAGCGGCCTCGCTGAAAAACAGGGCATCTTTGAAAATCCTGCACGGTTAGAGACCTTTATCGCGGTCCCACCCCCCTGAAAGTCAAATTCCAAAGCCCGCTTTGCTAAAGTCCAGATAAGAGGAGCAGTTAAGCACTGCGACGGACGGCTCAGTTTGCTCGTTTCAGGAGGGGTGGAGGCTTTTATTCTTTTTTTTAATGGAGAGGTTTGGTGTGATGCTATGTAATGTTTCCCCTGACCTAATGATTATCTTTTATGGACCTTTAAGTAGTTCTTACTGGGAACTAATCCCTGTTTTTACACGGGTGTAAGTAATCTGCTCTAATTCACCCCAAACACACTGA